>NW_014577338.1:167500-170496 GCF_000485595.1 Priapulus caudatus | reverse complement strand
CACCTCCCCCTCCTCCGCCTCCTCCGCCTCCTCCGCCTCCTCGGTCTCCTCCACCTCCTCGGTCTCCTCCACCTCCTCGGTCTCCTCCACCTCCTCTCCCCTCCTCCACCTCCTCCCCTCCTCCTCCTCCTCCCTCTCCTCCACCTCCGCCTCCTCCCCTCCACCCTTCCTCCCCTCCCCTCCTCTCCCTCTTCCACCTCCTCCACCTCTTCCACCTCCACCTCCCCTCCTCCGCCTCCTCCGCCTCCTCCGCCTCCTCCCCCTCCTCCCCCTCCACCTCCTCCGCTCCTCCACCTCCTCGGTCTCCTCCACCTCCTCGGTCTCCTCCACCTCCTCGGTCTCCTCCACCTCCTCTCCTTCCTCCACCTCCCCCCTTCTTCTCCTTCTCGTTTTCCGCACCCAACCAAGTGCGATTGCCTGCGATTAGGAGCGAACATAATACGCGAGCACTGTGCGTGTTCAGGCTGCGGCGCCCCGTGCTCGCCAATATCTGGAGAAGTAACAGTAGCCACCATACACGACGCGCTCCCTAACAACGGCCACAAACGACGGGCGCATTATAGGGTGCCTATAAGGCCCCAATGCTTTATGCTCGGAATTACCTAGCGTTTGTAGCGAATGTAGAAACTCCAGGCATGTTCACGTGGCTTAGTCCAGCCGGCCGATAATAGCATAGAGCTAAATCAGTCGCTATGGGAGGATATATAGAATCTTTATTAAAATATATCGATGTAGCTGTTAGCTATGTGACTATTTGTCTGTCTGCGTATCGCGTTTGCCTACCTGAATGTTTATTTCTTAGTTTGTTTTTGTTTGCTTGTCTGTTCGTCCGACCGCCCACCCGTGCGTCTCTTTACCCGTCCGTCCTTCGTCCATCTATCTATTCTCTTATATCGCTCGTTCTCTCTGTCTCTCTCGCTGTGACTCTCACTCTCTCTCTCCGCATGTCCATCTGTCCGCCCGTTCCTCCCTGCATTGTGTTTCCAGAGCTGAAGAGATGCGTACCGGACCCTACCCGGTGAAAAAACCGCTGGAGGCAATTTGCGCATTAATTAGTACAATGGCTAAGCCACGCGTACGTAACAGCCCCCACTGTGGCTTTGCTACATAGGAGGTCTAACTACGGCTTTTCGGGGCCGCAGTTGCCTGCGATACAGCAGTAATACTCACGCATAGAGCCACTTATGCGCGTATTACTTGGAAATCTCTGGCAATGTCTGAGATTTCA
This sequence comes from Priapulus caudatus, assembly GCF_000485595.1. Classification (NCBI taxonomy): domain Eukaryota; kingdom Metazoa; phylum Priapulida; class Priapulimorpha; order Priapulimorphida; family Priapulidae; genus Priapulus; species Priapulus caudatus. The sequence goes on along the minus strand of NW_014577338.1, from coordinate 169,268 downwards.
GTCGAAGGCAGAAAACCGATAAGTCACGCTTACTTTACCTATTGTGTTTGTACGTCGACTTGCTCCAAAATCTTGCGAGGATGTGATCCGACCATAGGCGGAACTGAAATCACCCATGCATCGTTCTTGCATTATAACTAGCAGGCGCTGTATCATCATTATATAGAAGCTAGTGACACCTGAATACAGAAACTAATGGATGCTCCTTATTTACTACTTTGCATCTATACATCAAGTGCCGTGTTGATTAATAAACAAATAAATTCATGAATATGTATCGATCGACAGATCTGTGGAGAACAGAAAAGATTGATGCACGACTGAACGAGTGAATTAATAAGTGAACGAATGAACGAACGAAGGGCCCGACGGACAAACGGAGGGATAAGCGGATGGAACGTACAAATTAATAAATTAGTTGTTGCATGAAAAATGAATGAATAATTGATTGAATAAACGAACGAACGAACGAACGAATGAATTAATGAATTATTTACAAAATCGCACCTGAACGGAAAAATTAACGGACGGGTTGTGCATTTAGTTATATATCTGATTTACATATCTTGCATAATTAACTAGACACTATTTCATCAATATGACACTCAGTTCAATACTAAATTTAATCGATAGTTAGAAAATCACACTGTAAGTTGTAACGAGTCGTCTCTCACACTATGCAGCGATAGTCGTATTTCTTAACAAGATTACGCCAACTTGTTGTCATCCAAGACAATCACTCAAGAAATGTTTCCAATCAAAGTTTAATGCGGACAACTTGTTACACGGTGGGCTTAATGTCAAACGTTGAGTTGGGATGTACGAGCGACGTCAAACGTCGGGAGAATCAACGAGATTAGTGAAGGCGAGACGCATCCGTGTTTGTCTGTTTGTCGTGTGTGGTCGTGTGTGGTCGTGGAATTGCTCGGTCTCTGACGTATAGTTCCTTGTTTCAGGTGGATGCGTAGAGAGAAAGAGCTCACTGAAAGAGATATGCGGACAGATCACGGGTGACGCACCTTTGCACACGATGTTTAGAGGTAAATAATATATATATATATATATATATATATATATATATCAGGAGTAGATAATAGGCCTATTATCTACTCCTGATATATATACATATATACATATATGTGTGATCACCCCTTACCCGTAGTGTGAGTAACTGAACATTTAAATCTCCAGTTTCTATTTGCAGTGACCGCCATCGAGATCTGTTTGTATTCATGCGCGCTCGCCTGCGCGCGCATGTGTGTCTGGTTGTGTGTGTGTGTGTGTGTGTGTGTGTGTGTGTGTGTGTGTGTGTGTATGTGTGTGTGTGTGCGTGTGTGTGTATGCGTGCATGCATGCGTGCGTGCAAATGTGCGTCCGTGCCAAATATACTGATATTCATGTAGGATCCCCGTCATTTCGTGACGGCAAGGTTTCTCAGTGTGCTGCGCAGAGGCAGCATGTGAGTATTTCGCTTAGCGGTCGACGGTTGGGCGTTTGAAGCGATCAGCGTGAAGGCCTTCTAGCAGGAAGTGGAATTTTCTGCCGACTGCCTTCCTCCGCGGACGTTGTCAATCGGTCTATCAATAATCAAATGGATAAGGCTACTGTATACGTCAATCTATATTGGTCTGGCCTAGCCTAGTCTGGTCTAGTTTATTATATATATATATACAATATATATATATATATATAACGAATATATACTACAATTGGTATAAACTGTGAAAAATTATATATGTGTATATATATATAAACATATATATATATA
>NW_014577338.1:159332-166200 GCF_000485595.1 Priapulus caudatus | reverse complement strand
TATATATATATATGTTTATATATATATATATATATATAAATTTTCACAGTTTATACCAATTGTAGTAGATATTCGTTTACGCGCGAACGTGCGCGCGTGGGTTCGTACATTCGTTCGTACGTGCGCGTGTGTATAAGCGCACTGCATTAAAGAAGAATTATATACAGGACATTTGTTCAAGAGACTCTTAACGCCGACGTCAACAGACTTGACCAGCCTCTTGATTTTCTGTCTAGCTATACGAGCCTGCACATAAACATGGGAGCCTTGATGCGTAGAATACACACAAATTCGAGCTACAGATACGCTAATATGGGGCCACCGCGGCAACCGCTGGCTCCCTCTTTATAACGGTAGTGTTGCGTTACGTGTCGCACAACGCCTGCCTCCACCCCCAAAATTACAGGTTATCTTCTTTCTCCGCGTAACCAACATAGCCTCGAGTTGGAAGGTGTTGCCCCCAAACAACGCAACCCGATCTGTTCATTAGGGCACGGGGCTGCATTGTTTCACGCGTGACCCCCAATGCGACGGCATTCTGGTAGCGGGCGTGCCTCTTTAGAATCCTCGGGCCGTCGTTCGGAACATAATTGGAAGTTGCCTTCTGCGCTCAGCACGTCCGTCTTTGCGTGTTATAGCGTCGCTTTCTGCTAATTGGGGCGACTAGATATTTATAGTTGCTAGCAGGGCAGGCATACCGTTGCAGGCGACAGTGCATCGCGCTATAGTCGGACGCAGGTCAAAAGCTGCATACGGCAGTCGGTAACCTGGGAAACATGGTACAACAATTATTCTGGCTGAGAAACGTATACGTTCACGCGCTCGATAGTCCAGCGAGATCCGAGAAGTGAGTTGGCGGTAAAATGTAATCTGCATATGCGCGGCTATGAAAAAACGCAAAACTATAGATAGAAATTACAATGGAAAGACGCGTTTTTCTATATCGACTGTAATGCACATGGAATAGCCGTCGGCATGCGTCTGAAAAATTTCAGGACGTCTATCATTGCTAATGTGTTATTGTATTTTAATACTTCGAAACAGTATCCTAAATTGCATTACATTTGCATTCGAATTAGTTTTAGCAACGCATCATTGGCTCTTTGCTTATGTATAATAAATGTCAACATTAGCATAACATAAGCAAACGATTTCAATTTAGTTATTACAATGGAATAATGCGATAACCGTTTCGATGCGTATATTAAATTTGATCTTATATTGAATTTAAGCTCTATTCGTGAGTGTACAAATCAGGCTTATTGTACAGTTCTAAATATAATCTTCCTAAATATTCGATAATTTCAATCGTATGAAATGTTTAATTTGCGAGTAACCTAGTGATAAAATATGAACATGTGTTGTCACATTTCCTATCAAGTTTAGTCATTATAGTGTTACTCACTTTGCCGACAACAATACAGCCACTATACCTACGTACTCCATTTCCATTATCCTTATCCGCCAAGCTGTCAAAATTTTCAATGCTGGCCTAACGCGTATGGACAAAGAAGAACTATTCCAGCGCAATTTAAGCTAATTACGCCAGAAATGTCTCCGAGTGTTCCGTAGCGTGCGTCTGCGTATGGACCATTAGTCTTCCAGCATCTGTATCTGACACGTAGCCTCGCACGAAAGAAAGATTCGCACTCTCACAAACCTCAACCGCGAACTACTCGAGCTAATGACATTGTGCTTTAATAGCAATAAACACGAAACGTTCCCGCTACTATATTCCGGTTTCAGCAAACGAATGAAAGCTGTGAATAATTTAGAGTTGTCCTCCGTGTGTTCCAGAAATTGAGCCTTCCTCGCTGCTTGCGTGGACAATGTGAAATAATTGGACGGATTTGGGTTCAGCGCTAGTCCATTAAGGCCCTGCATCTATTAGCTTTGCATATTCGAGGATCGCTGCATCACAGCATAAATCTAACCGCAATATTAACCATGGTGATTTTAAAAGAGGACTGCGCGTAGCATCTATGAGCGAGGAGTGGTTTGCGAACGCGAATTATAAAACTGGGCCGTTTGTTTGATGATACACGCACGCGGTGAAAGCAATGTCACGCACACGCCGGCTCGCGCGACCATAGCGTGGTCGTGTGTCTATACGTAGAATTGTCTCTACAGGTGACCACTTGTGCGGGAATATCCGGCTCCTGTAGGTGATAAGAATGTGCTAGGAGATAATGATCGCCCCGACTACTCACATCTCCGCGTACTTACATCACAGGGTGGTGGCGCCACAATTCCCGATAGCAATCAGTGTTAATCCAGCTCATCGTTTGCGCAAGCTTTATGCAATGCTGAGTTTTCATTCCATTTTCTATATAAAATTATACGGTGATGCACAGAATGTAATTAGCGTTTATGCTCAACCCTTGTACGATTGTAAAGTTTAATGTTGTCTGTGAGAGATCAGTATAACTGTAAAGCGCATGACCATCCCAGCATGCATGTGCTTCATGTTCTTTAAACGAAGTTATGATAATACTCCAAATGCTGCTTTCCGGTAACAAATGGAAGCGTAATCATTTAAAAATATTCGCAAAGATAAAAGCGCGATTGCGAGTGAATTGCAGCTAGACTAGCAATGATCTAATCACAAAGAAACTATAAAACTGTTTAAGATGTAGCATAATATCATGCTAACTGAATAATAAAGACATGAGAAGAATCCTGATAATTATTGTAATTCTAATTAAGACCCCGTGGACCTATATGCAGCACCTGTATAATGAATTTAAGCAGGAGCGCTTCGTTGTTAGATGCATACTCGTTATCCCGTACCGGATGTTTTCGAGCTCCCTCCGCAGTATGAATTGATTTATTGCTCCCCGAATGTAAAATTTTACTGCCTTTAGATACGACGTGTAGTGTGCTGTATTTTAGCCCAGTGCATATAGCAAGCAAGCAAGTTCTCCCGCTAGACAGAAAATAGATGACAAAGCGGGCGACAAAGCAATAGTTAGGTACTAAATTGCAGCGTCTAAAGATGTGGTATTATCTTGTCTCGGAGTCTGGATAAATTCTGGACTTTGGGTAATGGTGGTAAATTGCTGCTCCCTTTTCGCGGCGAGTACAGGACGTATGAGTGCGTTTTCCAACATTACCGTTCCATTACAGACAGATTACAAGGTGTCTCGGCATTTGTTTTAGCTGTCGACGGCAGCGGCATTAAGTAATTACTCAGACCAACAGGTGCGCCAATTAGGCCTGTCTGCAGGCCCTACATTGCGCACTATATGTAGGAGCTGCAGGTGGGCCGAGTTCGGGCGTCTGTAGGGCGTAACAATATCGGAATATGTGTTATTGTCGGCCGCTGTGCATTTGATATTGCAAGACATGAGTAACTCCCGCTGCTTGCCGCTTGTACTCCCGCAGGGAGAACGTTCGGAGCAGACGTGCTCGGCAGAACAAAATCCAACCATCCATGCATCAATCCATGCATCCATCCATGCATGCATGCATGCATCCATCCATCCATCCATCCATCCATCCATCCATCCATGCATGCATGCATGCATCCATCCATCCATCCATCCATCCATCCATCCATCCATCCATCCATCCATCCATCCATCCATCCATCCATCCATCCATCCACCCCGAAAATAGTGCCGTGTATACGCTTCGACAATGCCTCTGAGTCTCTCACTTTCTCTCTCTCTCACTCAGTGCTTAGGTATTCAGTGACTTGCACTCACTGCTTAGGTATTCTCGAGCAGCGATCGTAAGCACTACGGGAGGGTTTCGTGAAGAATTTGCGTTGAACGTTACTCGGCTCTACGTATCTCTACGGACTCGCTCATAATGCGGGTTCCATGTCGCGTGTATGCATGCTTGTAGATTCACTGCACTCGCTGTGGCCAATCCATATGGCCAAACCCGTGCCAGTCCAAATTACTGTACGCGATGTAATAGAGTTTCAGTCCACTAGAACTATTTAATATATTCTAATACGTAACCACATCGCTTAGTATTTTTTAATTATAAACATAATTATATGCATCCCACTTATAGTGCTGCCACGCCATGATCCGGCATTATGAAGTGAATTAAATCTATGTAAGTGGGTGAAACCAGGTCCGAAGCATCTGGGGAAGGGCCAATAGGGCGGTCCTTAGATTTCTGAAAAAATCGATATTGAAATCTAATAATTGTAAACAACCATAAAATGAGTGTAAATAATCATGTATGTCATCGCTGAAACGTTCGTTCCACACCCACCCCGCCGCCGCACTACGCACGCTGACTGGGAGCAACGCCCCACGCTCACCTCTACTCAGCCGCGTCAGGTGAACTGCCGATGAATTTGCTGCGGCTAGGGTCCCGACACAGAGCTAGTCCATGTCGACTGCTGCTGCTTCTGCTTCATGTTTGTTTCGTTTTTGATCGCAGATGGCGGAGACTCGGTGCCGTGTCCGTTCGGCGGACCGTTCGAGTTTTCGTACGACAACGCGTTCGGCGAATGCTGGGATCCGGCATCCCGTATCGACATGTGTACCGACAACACGAAGCTACGGCTCAGCTACCAGGCGTGCGCCGACATACCGCTATCCGAGCATAAGAGTAAGTATATATATATATAAACAAAGTCAAATTATAGAATAAACTTTACTTATATATATATAAATATATATATATATCAAGGTATTATTAGGTATTATTAGCTCTTGATACATATTATATATATATGTATATATAACAAATTTAAATAATAGGTTAATGGTGTTTAAATACGCGAGCTTGTACATCTCTTCATCAGGCAATTCAGCAGACATTTGAATTGAACCGTAATAATATTACGCGCACACACACGCATACACACATCGGCACGCGCGATAGAGTTACGAACTCGGGCTTCATCTGTGCGCGGCTTGACTAGCTATTTAGAAATTCTCATCAAGTAATATAGTAGTCCGCACATTGACCTCGTCGTTTTCACAAAAACTTTGTCGCTTTTCAAATTTTCTCACTAAAAACGCGATTTTAAAGCTATTTTAGGCGATAGTATGTAAGGAAATCTCGGAGCGCAATAAAGTTACTATTTTATATTGCATATATGACCCGAATAGGGCAATAAATGCCACGAACGGCACCGATGTCGTGTGTGTAATATCGGACGGACGTTCAGTACATGTGCAGTACGTATACTGCGTTGCGCAACCCGCGCTCGTGATTGCACAGAGTGTGCGCGCGTCCTGCGATGTCCAGGTGAAAATCTGATCGCTCGTCAACGCAAAGGTGTCAATCGCATTACGGGGACACGGGGACCAACTGAGAAGCGTTGGAGATGACACCTACTGTTCCGCGTACTTTATTCTCAACACTTCGCCCGCTAATCTATCTGCGCGAGGAGACACGCAAAGCGGATTATCGGATCCCGTAAGTCCGATAATGCCGGAAAGCTGTCAATCTCGCCACCGAGTCGCCGTACACTGGCGGAAACGACCGACAAAGAAGATCGGTGACGGTGCATTGTTGCTGCCTGATGCGTGCAGTTGTTTTGTTCGGGTATAAATCTAACAGCTGGGAGATTAATCTATTCAGTGAATACAGCGCCACCATTATAGAAATAGCTCGGCGTAAAACAGAGGGACAATTTCTATCGGCCGGAGCAGGGCAAAGGTTCGCATCAACGTGTATCAGTGTGTGCGCGCGAACGTCTGTGCGTGCGTGCACCTGGGCGTGCTTGTGCATGCGTGGTTGTATATGTGTGTGCGTGTGTGCGTGCGTGCATGCGTGCGTGCCTGCGTGCGTGCGTACGTGCGTGCGTGCGTGTGTATGTGTGCTTGTGCGTGTGTATGTGTGCGCGTGTGCGTGCGCGTGTGTACGTGTGTGTGGTGAGGAGATCAGATGAAGTTCACAACTAAGATGACAGATATAACGCATAAATCATATTACACAAAAGTAAATGTCAATCTTTACTAAATAATCGAACCATGCTATATATCATTCTCTATAAACCTTATAAGGTCAAATAAGTTATACCATTGTTAACCTGTTACATTATACAATTCTTTACAATGCTAGGCACACACACGCGCGCACACACGCTCACACACACGCCATATGACTGCTGCCTGCGTCTAACAATATTATAATCTTACTTATATACGGCGGCGTGGGTATAGAACCCATCGCTCACTGCACGGGAAACAGCCAGCATTTCATCTTGGTGTAGTTAGTCTTTTAAAGATAAAGCAGCACGCGTTAAACTCGGCGGTGGCGGTGGGCGTCCGCCCACAAAAGCTTATTACGTTAACGATCTTCGAATTGTTCGTTACGGAGAAAACGTGATTGAGGAGCGAGGCTGTAACGGGAAGCCTGCGTACCATGCAATGCGTGCTGCGTTGCTAATATACATGGAACGTATAGCCAAGGCAATGTTAACCACGGAGACCGACCCGACGCGTATACTACCACAGTGTACGTATCGTAAGCCCTTACAGACATACGCCGTTCAATTGAAGCCATGCAGGAGGCGGCAGAACGCTTTCGCGCTGATACATTGCAAACAAACAAGATATTATTCGATCATTGCGGTCCGCGTCTAAAAGTATTTATAAAAGCGTCTAAAAGTATTTATATAAGCGTCTAAAAGCGTCTAAAAGTATCTCTAAAAGCGTCTAAAAGTATCTATAAAAGCGTCTAAAAGTATCTATAAAAGCGTCTAAAAGCGTCTAAAAGTATCTATAAAAGCGTCTAAAAGTATCTATAAAAGCGTCTAAAAGCGTCTAAAAGTATCTATAAAAGCGTCTAAAAGCATCTAAAAGTATCTATAAAAGCGTCTAAAAGCGTCTAAAAGTATCTATAAAAGCGTCTAAAAGCATCTAAAAGTATCTATAAAAGCGTCTAAAAGCGT
>NW_014577338.1:154965-158551 GCF_000485595.1 Priapulus caudatus | reverse complement strand
ATTGTACAGCTTGGGCCCACCGCATCCGGCGCACGAAGGCGATCCGGCAGTAACTATATGTATGGCAAGATTCTACCCACAAGGCATTAAAAATCGACGAGCGGGCTCTACAGATGCTCGTTGAGTGTTTTTCTTTGCTGATTTATGATGCGTTATGTACATGGCTTTCTGCACTGACGATATCCTCGCATACGTAAAGCTCCGTAGGCTATTGATGCAGCTGTACTTCGATGCTAGCCGTTTATTCTTAATTCTCCATGGTCAACGCAGACTGGCCTCTATCTGGTGCTTACTAGTGATTAATGACTACTGAAGTAGGCTGTTTTCAACACCATTTCTGTTCAGCAGCCTAGATGTATCACGCGAAATATCTACGCCGACACACAAAGCAATTAACTACTTATGTATATCGTTGTGTGTTGCGTTTGCGCTGCGTGGTGCGTGCGTGTATCTGCGTCTCTACCGCTTGTGCGTGCGTGCGTGCGTGGTGCGTCCGGCGTGCGCATATCGAACAACATATAGCCTAATATGAAATACTATATATCCTGTATAGCGATGGGCTTACAAATTACAATAGCATTTTAATACCATGTACTCATGTGCATGCCTATGATGGGTGTGTGCAGATACAGCAAATTGCGGGTTCATTATCTCAGCGATGAATATCTTCCCGATTCGTTCACATGTTCTTCGTGACCGAGTCGCGAACGAGTTTTTTCGTTAATCTGGCAAAGCACCGCATCTCTATTAGGTTATATGAGATATTGCCTATTATTAGTTATATGGAGTTCATATATATACGGCAGTATGTATAACATGAAGCTAGCATCGGACATGAAAAACACCTCAATGTATATATGGCGCAGAGAGTTTTATTTCGACCCTCTTTTGTGTGGATATTTAAATGGCGTAGAACGCGCGCAGCGGAAGATGTGCGAGTGTTATGTCCACCGACGCAGCGACCGGATGCACTCGGTAAATCTGCATTGTGCGAGATGGCTTCATTTGACCTATAAATCGCGCAGGGCAGCGTAACGTGTTCTCGGGCCTGTAGCTGCGCAGCGACACAGTCCCTTATTTATCATCGTTCACGTCGTGCTGGCAATAGCGACAGTCGCGAGCGAGTTGCATATATGTCGGCTTCTCCGGCCTTCCCGCTCCGCGTCCGCATCCGGATTAAGCGGAGAATGCCGCGTCTTGCAAGATTCTATCGCTAATAACAGGACTACAAATGTATTTTTACAGTTATTGAAGCATGTGTCATAAAAACGCGGAGAAAGTCACGGGCAATTCAGTAGAATTGCCTGCAGGTGTTACACGAATGACGCGAGACGCGCCAGCTACACATTTTTCATTGCAATTTTCTAATTCGGAAATGAAACATGTATCAAAACGCACAAACACACTGACGCAGTATTATCTGATGCCTCATGCGCGCGAACGGGCGCGCCAATTCAATTTAGCCTAGTATATAGTATAGCAAGATTTGCACTTAATCTTCTGCAAGGAATCGAATACGGCTGTGCGCTAATAATAAACAAGATCTAAAAATTTTACGTGGATTCCCGTAGAACTATATTACGAAATAAACTTCATAACGATATGACCGCGCGGGTTTATGAGCCGAATTTCAAACATGCTGGCGCAGTTTAAAGACAAGCGACGCCGCAAAAATATGGTGAGAAATTACATCGTGACGGCACAAACGCGTCGACATGCGGCAGACGCGTCTGTGTAATATCTACATCTTAAGCCGAGTAGCGCACTTAAATCATTTTCATGCGTCGCGCGTGACATACGTTGCCTAAGCACGTAAAAAATTGCGAACACGTACTCGGTATGTACATTAAGATGTTCGGTTTGTCATTGGTCGTGAGTTTACGCAGAGAAGTATGGGGACGTGAACGGCTAATCTAGGCCCTTATTTCTCTTAATCATGCGCCGCCTAAAACTATAACCCTATATATGCGAGTTGAAAAGAAACTGATCGTCGCCTCTCATCTTAGCGGCGAGGCACGCGCCAGTGTGTCATGGGAGCGTAAAAGCAAGACGGATAGGAAAGCGGTGGACGAATACGATAGCAGATAATAGCTAGTAGGAAGGGGGTGGTTAACGAAGAGAAGAATAGGATGAGAAGTATAGATAAGGAGGGAAGCGGCGGAGAGAGGGCGCGTATGATGGAGGTGTGAGCGAGAACGAATACGGCGGAGAGATAAAATTAAAAAATATATTATAAAGAGAAACCGGGGAAGAAGAAAAGACACCAGCATCAGAGAAAGTCAGTGCGAGGAGACAGCTAAATAAATAAATAAATAAGATTATATATATATACATGTAACGTACGCACGCAGCCACGCACAGAATCACGTCGCACACAGCGCGCGCAAGCCCCTGCACCGCGCACACACGCACATTAGAAAGAAAGAAAGAAAGATAGATAGAGAGCGAGAGAGAGAGAGAGAGAGAGAGAGAGAGAGAGAGAGAGGGCAAGAAAGAGTGGGGGAAAGAAGAAGAGAGAGAGAGACAGCGATAAGCAAAACATGTAGCATGGCCCTTTTTTACAAATTAACTTAGTTATCTTTAGAAAAATATTTTGAGCAATATAGAGAAACGAAATTCCATCCACTTACGCGGGGATAGGAGGGAGGCGAGCTTCGCTTTCTCTATCAAAAACAGATGTAAGCAGTGCCAAAAAATGAAACCAAATAGTGCCGCAAATATGTAACACCTTGACTAACAAGAAAAAACGAGCGTGAGAAGAGAGGGAGGGAGGCGTCGTCTCATGGCGTCTTTTAACAGGTAGAGCGGGAGTTCTCATCGAAGGGCTCCACCAGAAAAAAAAACTTCGCCTTAAGACACGTTTCCGACAGGCCGTCAGCGTGTAGCGTAACCCCGGACGGCAAAAGAACACTGCACGAACCCTGCAACCTCTTCTGCATTCTATTAGCATTGCGCGGTAGCAGCGGCACTCGAAGATATCGACATGCATGCTCGTTAGGATGCGACCTAAAAACAGGACAGCGGCTTCTTCCCGCGTGTAGCGAGCACTAATAACGAAGGGCTAAGAATGATCTCAAAACGTTGCGCTGACCTTTTTTGTTTTGTTTTTCGGTCTCCTGCTGCTGCTCAGGTTTACGAGGCAACACCAGAGGGATTTAACGTCGCTCAGTCGGCGGACGCCACTTGTAACGGACTCTATACGGCCACAGGAGGACCTGTGTCCATGCGTCTGAGAAAAGGTATATCGCTGTGTAATTTTCCGAGCGGATCTCTGAGCATCTTCACGTGCTCTATATAGCGGCCCGTATTTGTTTTGTCGAGTCACTTACTATAGGAAATGCAATTACTCCCCCTTATCCACGAAACGAATTTAATACCGTATATCGACGTCAAAGAAAGGGGAGTAGATTAGGGAAGCAGAGGAAATGAGATTATCACACAAAAAATCAGACCGTCAGACGGGGCACAGAGAGAGAAGGAGAGAGAGAGAGAGAGAGAGAGAGAGAGAGAGAGAGAGAGAGAGAGAGAGAGAGAGAGAGAGAGAGAGAGAGAGGCAGAGAGAAAAAGAGGGGGAGAAAGAAAAAGA
>NW_014577338.1:152531-154955 GCF_000485595.1 Priapulus caudatus | reverse complement strand
GCATGACCTGTATATACGCCGGTGTATACGATATATTGTTCAGGGAAGCGTGTATGCATCTAACCCTAATGTGCTGTCGCATTCTCTATCGCAGATTGTACAGCTTGAGTGCACCGCATCCTGGCAGGAAGGATCCAGTAACTATATGGTTGGAAGATTTACCCACAAGAGCATAAAATCGGACGAGGAGGGCTACAGATGCTTCGTGAGTGTTTTCTTTGCTGATTTATGATGCGTATATGTAATGGTCTGCAGACGATTTCCTCGCCGTAAGCTCATCTAGCTATTGTGCAGTGTACTTCATGCTGCGTTATTTCTAATTCTCCATTGTCAACAGACTGGCTCTATTGTGCTATAGTGATAATGACTACGAATAGGCTGTTTCAACACATTTCTGTTCAGAGCCTAATGTATCACGCGAAATATCTACGCCGCACACAAACAATTAACTACTTATATATCTGTGTGTGTGCGTGCGTGCGTGCGTGCGTGCGTGTGCGTGCGTGCGTGTGCCGTGGCGTGTGCGTGCGTGCGTGCGTGCGTGCGTGCGTGCGATATCGAACAACATATAGATAATATGAAATACCATATATTCAGTATACGATTGGCTAACAATTACAATAGCATTTAATACCATGTACTCATGTGCATGCATATATGGGTGTGTGCAGATACAGCAAAATTGCGGTTCATTATCTCAGGTGAATATTCCCATAGTTCACATGTCTTCGTGAGTCGCGAACAGTTTTCGTTAATCTGCAAAGACCGCATCTCTTAGTTATATGAGTATGCTATTATTAGTTATATGAGTTCATATATATACGCAGTATGTATACTGAAGCTAGCACTCGGATGAAAAACACCTCAAATGTATATATGGCGCTAGAGAAGTTTTATTTCGACCTTTTTGTGTGAATTTAAATGCGCGTAGAACGCGCGCAGCGGAGATGCGGTTTTATGTCCCACCGACAGCGAGCGGATGACTCGTTAAATCTGCATGAGATGGTCATTTGCCTATAAATCCGGCAGGGCAGCGTAACGTGGGCTGTAGCTGCGGCAGCCGACGTCCCTTATTTATCATCGTTCACGTCGTGTGCAAGCGACGTCGCCGAGCAGTTGCATATATAGTCGGCTTCTCCCGCCTCCCGCTCCGGCTCCGCATCCCGGATTAGCGGGGAAGCAATGCGCCCCGTCGCAAGATTCTATCGCTTTAATAAAAGGACTACAAAATGTATTTTACAGTTATTGAAGCATGTGATAAAAACGCGAGAAAGTCAACCGGGCAATTCAGATGAAATTGCCTGCGGTGTTACACGAAGACGCGAGACGCGCAGTACACATTTTTCATGCAATTTTCTATTCGAAATGAAAATGTATCAAACGCAAACACACTGACGCATTATATCTGATGCCTCATGCGCGAACGGCGCGCCAATTCAATTCTAGCCATATATAGTATAGCAAGATTGCATACATCTTCTGCAAGAAATCGAGCGGCGTGCGTAATAATAAACAAGATCTAAAATTATTACGTGGATCCCGATAGACTATATACGAAATAAACTATAACGATATGCCCGCGCAGGGTTATGAGCAGAATTCAAACATGCCTGGCGCTGTTTAAGACAAGGCGACGCGCAAAAATATGGGAGAAATTACATCGTAGACGCACAACGTCGCAGCGGCAGACGCGCTGGGTAATATCTACATCTTAAGCCGGTTACGCGACTTAAATCATTTCATGCGTGCGCGCGTGACATCGTTCCTACGCACGTAAAAATTGCGAACACGTACTCGTATGTACATAAGATGTCGGTTGTCCATTGTCCGTGATTTACGCCAGAAGAAGATGGCGAGTGAACGGTAATCTAGCCGCTTCTTTTCTGTGAATCATGCGCCGCCTAAAACCTATAACCTATATATGCGAGTTGAAAAGAAACTATCTCGCTCTCATCTAGCGGCGAGGCACGCGCAGTGTGCTCATGAGCGTGAAAGCAAGACGGATAGGAAGCGGTGGACGAATACGATAGAGATAAATAGCTAGATAGGAAGGGGGATGGGTAACGAAAGAGAAGAAAGGAGAGAAGTATAGAAAGGAGGGAAGCGCGGGAGAGGGCGCGCTAATGATGGAGGGTGTGAGAGAACGAATACGGCGAGAGATAAATAAAAAAATATATATAAAGAGAAAACGGGGAAGAAGAAAAGACACACAGATAGAGAAAGTCAGTGCGAGAGACAGCTAAATAAATAAATAAATAAATATATATATATACATATACGTACGCACGCAAGCACGCACAGAAACACGTACGCACACACGCGCGCACCCCCTGCACGCGCACACACGCACATAGAAAGAAAGAAAGAAAGATAGATAGAGAGAGAGAGAAAGAGAGAGAGAGAGAGAGAGAGAGAGAGAGAGAG
>NW_014577338.1:142466-149496 GCF_000485595.1 Priapulus caudatus | reverse complement strand
CATAGCGAACTATGTAGGCGCCCGTACATACACATAGCTAACTATGTAGGCGCCCGTACATACACATAGCTAATTATGTAGGCGCCCGTACATACACATAGCGAACTATGTAGGCGCCCGTACATACACATAGCTAACTATGTAGGCGCCCGTACATACACATAGCTAACTATGTAGGCGCCCATACATACACTAGCTAACTATGTAGGCGTCCGTACAAACGCATAGCTAACTACGTAGGCACCCCGTACATTATAACTGACATTTTGTGGACGACTCCGATGCAAACTGTAGTTGAACAGCGTCGAATAATCTATAGAGCATTAGGGAGTACGTGCCTGTGCGCTGAATACAGTAAACGCGTTAACGCGGCGTACGCATATGCTGTCGTTTTACCGCTAGCTAGTTCTGTGGCACTTGATTGGCTTTTATTGTAGCATGCTTGGTCTTTCGATCATGAAAGCGCAACTAAACTTCGAAGGGGTGATTTGCGATCCCGGTGTGCAAAGGCAAAGGCAAAGCGTAACGTCGTTTTATGAATTCGTAAAGAGCCACTCTGCGGACTGCTTTTTTTTCTTGAAAAATCATAATTTCATCTGCATTACTACTAATACGATCAAGTGCATCCTGAAGCCGAAACAAATATAAATAATGAGCGCCCAGGCTTACTCTGGAGAAAGTGTCTTGCCTTAAGAGGCCGCTCCGACGAATAACGCTAATGTAGTTTTTTTCTCGAATGTTTTGCCTCACAGATAGCTACCCCTCCCCGATGTGTTCGTTTCCATCCTGGATGACGTCATTGGGTAAGTGGCGGACGCTTCAAGGTCATGACGAGTTTATCGTCGGCAATGACGGTGGCATCGTGACGACATTTAACTCCCGTCACAGAGTCGAGCGCAGCGACCGATGCATCGAAGTACAGAGCCACAGCGATAACATGACAACGCTCGTTGCATTCACGATTAAAGGATGGTAAGCTTACATATGCGCTGAGTCGGGCGGATGTTCGTTTCAGACTGTTTTTTATCTTTCATGCGGCGGCTCTATTCAGTCGGTAATGAAACTTCCCCCCATCAACTTCGTTCTGATTTTCAAACGCGCCGACCTCACCGTAACAATGGCGTTTAAATTATATTTTAGTATACCGTACAGGTATTTTTGAATAATTAACTAAAATGAGGAATTTGAGGACGGTGGATGCAGTCGGTCTGCCGCCATGCTCGTAATGGCGCCGCCTGGCGACTAGAGCTGCCGCGTGCGCGCGGCCCGCATTCCCGTGTGTGTAGTAGCTATTCGTTAAGAATCACCTATGTTTTGTTCGCGTGCAGACGTAAGGAAATCGAAAGCCTGGCGCCGCACTAAACTATTTTACCTGTAACACGCTGCAGATAGCACGATGGTCTATTGATATTGCTGTAGACTCGTGCAATTAGGCATTCCGCATGAGGCAAGCGGCTTGACTGTTGTTTTTGTCATGTCGACCGAGAGATCAATCGGGAGTGTTTCATATCGGCGACAGTAAAGCCGCCGACAATCGATCAGCATAAAATCACTAATTGCATTGATTGATGTAATTGGATTTCCAAGTTTGGCGACCAGTTATGGCATGTCGGGAAGGCAGGCACGATAAAAATTCATGCGAGTATTTGCATGTTGCGTATATATATATATATATATATACATGAGCTGATTCATCCTGGAAAACATACGTATACAAATAGGAAACTCTAGAGGCGCGCGATCAATAGTAAATAGATGAATGTATGTAATGTACACAAAATGTATCAATAATTACGAGAAAAAGAGATAAGGAGGCAGGAGATAGATAGATAGATAGATAGATAGATAGATAGATAGATAGATAGATAGATAGATAGATAGATAGATAGAGAGAGAGAGAGAGCGCGCGAGAGACAGAGCGAGATAGGGAGAGAGAAAGAAAGAGAGAGAGATAGATAGGGAGAGAGAGAGAGAGCGAGAGAGAGAAAGAGAGAGAGAGAGAGAGAGAGAGAGAGAGATGAGGGAGGGAGTGAGGTAGGGAAGGATAATTGAGACAGAAAGAACGAATTACCATTTATTTGCTTACTATCTTGCTAACTATGCTACTTATCATAAGAGGGTTTCTCGAATCAATTCGATCTCGAGGGAAACGGGGAAGGAAGAGAGAGATAGAGAAACGAGAGAGCAAAATATCAATATATATATATATATATATATATATATATATCAATATCAATATCAATATCCATAATATATATATAAGATATATATATTATATGGGAGAGAGAGAGAGAGAGAGAGAGAGAGAGTGTGCGAGCCGTGCATACAACTTGACTTGTACTCATTCCAGCCATCGCGGATACAAGTGCTACAAGATCCACAAGCGAGGTCAGCAGATTATTGAGATCGAGTCTGGATTCCTCGTTCATTCCGTCGAGGGCGCGTGCAAGGACGAAAACTTCGTGTCAAGGGACCATTTCGAGACTCTAGTGCCAGGTGCGTACGCGGGCGAGTCAGCCCTTATAGACCCCGCTCAATGATTAGATTCGTTACAGAAAATGGCGATAAAATGCTGCGAGTTTTGCTTCGCGCAGATCTTAATTACTAGATTGTCCGAGAACTTACCAGCTTGGGAGTGAGGATGCAACTTGTGGCAATCATAGGAGCGCTAATTTCAAAAACTGTAATTTGGTAGCGCGCATTTTCTCGTCCGTTTTTTGTGAGAAGCCAAACGTCGACGATCGCTTTTGCAACGCACACATGGGCAGTTTTTTAATTATTATTTATTGCTTTATTTATTTTTTACATATATTTCGTTAGCTACGCCACTGACCCCAGAGAGTTGCCCTCACGGAGGTCGCTATGAGATCATGGAGACGACCACAGACGTGATATGCAGTAACCGCAAGTCTACGGCCAGCTTCGGATGCGAGAACCAGAATGAAATCACCGTAGAACATCTCTGCGAAGGCAATAGCATCAATGACGTAGAGCTTCAAGTTGTAAAAGGTGCGCGTCATCGCCGCGTCTCTACTGCTGCAATAACTCGTCGCCTGGTCGTTAGACATACGTAACGCATTGACGCGTGAGTGCGTGCGTGCGTGCGTGCGTGATTGCGTATGAGTGTGTGTGTGTGTGTGTGTGTGTGTGTGTGCCTTTGCACATGTGTGTGCATGTGTGTGCACGAACTTGTGTACATGTGTGCGCGTGTGTATGTATGTGCGTGTATGTGCGTGTGTGCATGTGTACGTGTATGTGCGTGTGTGCATGTGTGCATGTGTGCGTGCGTGTGTGTATGTGTGTGTGTGTGTGTGTGTGTGTGTGTGTGCGTGCATGTGTGTGTGCGTGCGTGCTTGCGTGCGTGCGTGCGTCTGTGTGCGTCTGTGTGTGTCTGTGTGTGGGTGCGTCGGTGTGTGCATGCGTATTTGTGCGTGCGGGTGTGTGCGTGTGTGTGTGTGTGTGCGTGCGTGCTTGCGTGCGTGCGTGCGTGCGTGCGTCTGTGTGTGGGTGCGTCGGTGTGTGCATGCGTATTTGTGCGTGTGTGTGTGTGTGTGTGTGTGTGTGTGTGTGTGTGTGTGTGTGTGCGTATGCGTGTGTGTGTGCGCGCGTTCGTGCGCGCGTATAACGGAGAAAGGCAACGGTTGAATGAAATGAAACGAACGATAAGGAGGACGCAGAATGAATGAATGATAGCGAGACGAGATGATGAGTGAACTTGCGATGCTGACCTACATTGCGTTATTTCCCACTGCGTCCGCCTATTTATTATTTAAATCCTGCTGCGAATCACGCGAGCGTAGTGTTAACTCGCCACGTTCATTCACGCGATGGCAAGTATTGTCCGCTACTCAAATACGATAATAGCTCGAACATTCGCTGCGCTCTCGATTCCCTGGCGCGTCTAATGCAAACTGATGATGCAAACTAATTTTTTTCTCTGCTAAACAAAAGCCAAACATTTTAATCTTTAGATATCTACGACTGTCACGGCTACTGGGAAGAGGACGGTGTACATTATCTGGTCGCCAGTGATAAAAACTCCGCGACGATCTGCATGGTGAGTGTCGTGAAAACCCGTCGTGGCTCGAAATGCACATCGCATTATGAAATTAATGCAAACATGAAAAGCGGTTCTAACTTCTGCGGCGAGAAGATAAAAAACACGTTCTCAGTGTCGAGATCTGCAAAAATCACCAGCGGGTTCTATTGTCCAGCCTATTGTCCATCTATTGTCCATCTATTGTCCATCTATTGTCCAGCCTATTGTCCATCTATTGTCCAGGAGTTCTCCCAGCGCAGGTGCCGAGAAGGGAAGGAACCTCATGTTTGTGTGTTCCGTTGGTTTAGGTGTTCAGCCATGAAGACGGTGCAATGCGAATAGCGAATCACCTTACGTCTTGCGAGCGACCATCTACTCGTTACTTGGATAAAGTCACCGAATTCAGCGTCACGTCACTGGGTAAGTGCGCGTCTATTTACAAAATATTAAGAGTACATAATAGAATGTCTACTAGTACTCTAAGTCTATTATGTACTCTTAATAATATTACGACCGTCTCCTTAAAAATGATTTAGAAAGGGGATGGGAGCGAAACACGGGTGCACCATAGTCAGTAGTGATAGGGCCATTAGGGGTCTAAACGAAATCCTCTGTGCTTCTTTTATGCAGTAGCGCACGGCTGTAGCCAATGTGTAGACCGCACAAATTTGGTATTCGTCTATAATGTCCTATGTGAAAAATGGTTGTGTTTACAATTGAATCTTTAGAAGAGAAATAGTAGGACAATTTTTTCGTGCGTTTATTATAGCGAAACATGGCGTGCAGAAACAACCCAAAACATTTTAGTGAATTGGAAATATTCATTTTCGCTAAGGAGTTACGGTCCTCCTTGTGATGGAATTCTGCTTGATTTGTGGCACCGTCAGTGCTTGTGTAATTTCTGTCAGTTGCAGCTGGTTCGCAGGATTATTTCTATTTTCACTCTCACTTTCAGCGCGCAATCACCGATAAAAACGTTGGGGGTGGGGAATGGGGTCAACAGTAAATAGCAATTTGTCTTTTTTGGGTAATTTCTACATTCACTTTTCACTTTTAGCAGACAATTAACGATAAAACATTTAGGGTCGGGGTGTGGCGTGACGCGGGTAACCATTTTTGCTTTTCGTCTAACTATGCCTGTGTGTCATCTCTGGGATATGATGACAATATCCGCATGTTAAGCCGAGCCGAGCTTTAATTCGATCCCCGTTTCACCTGCCTGCGTCGGTAGCTCTAATCGCTGCGCGTTATCATTGCAGGTCAGTGTTATTCATCGTCCGCGGGTGGCTTCCCTGGGGGCGGAGGATGGCAAGCCTTGCTTCTCATCGTTGGCTCACTGCTCCTGACTGCTGCCAGCGCACGTCTATAGTGTCATCACACGGCAAAGCTCAGTAAAAAAATGCCATCCATTTTTTGGGAAAAAACGGAAAAGCCGTTGCTGAGGAGTGCGTTCTAGCACTTTGCGCGTGCGTGTAGAGCGTCGCTAGAAGCCCCCGTGCGTGCGTGTATGCGTGCGTGCGCGAGTGCGTGCGTGCGCGCGTGCGTGCGTGCGTGTGTATATTTGAGATTGCAAGACACTGTATTGTATACAACACCGCGCGGTGACCCTGCTCGATGTTAGCGCTAGCCACTACAATACGATGTACTGCGTTATAGAGGCGGATTGATAGCGGTCATTTTATCATGCTGTTCGTTGTAAGTGTCACATTCAACGTCTAACTCGCAACGAAGTCGTATTTTTTCCCGACGGGAAAGGGGGCATACGCAGGCACGAAGCGTTGCGCCCACGCCGCGGTCATCAGCAGGGAATTTGTATATTTTACAGTAGCGCGTAAGGCGGCACTCCTTCGTGAACTGGAAATGGCGCCCGTCTACCTGCGCCTACCTTAGTAGTAGTAGCGTAAGTCAGGAGTTTAACTTCTGGGAAATTCGTCATCAGTTCGGCACTTTACAGGGCTTCCATGAACTATCATTTTCCTGGTAGATATTTTGTTATTTGGAATAAGGAGTTGAATATTATTTTTTGCGCGAGCATGATTTTTTTGTCCGATTTAGCCACGAGGCAAGACTCTCTGCGTAGTAACATCGTTTTAAATTGCGCATGTATCTCAACAGTCCGAGGAAAACGAAGCACACCCAATTTAATGTAACATAACACGTAGCAATGTGAATACTGTCATTTAACGTATTGATATTTAATATAACGCGACAAAATGGGTGAGATACATATGAGATACATATGAGATACATATGAGATACATATGTACGTTGCTTCAAAATGTGGCACATTGTGGAAACGTATGCCGATGAACATTGCAACCATTTATAAAGATTAACACTGCTTAAACGCTAGTAGTTGGTTCACGCAGTAAAGAAACTGTAGACTGATGTGATATATGTCTGAGCATGCGCACATACTGTGATAAAAGAGGACCTTGTAAATAAGGATAGCAGAATGAGGATTATTGTGTCAGCTATTGTAATTGTAAATAAATGCTTCCTAACGAGTTTTCCATTAAATATATATCTATATTATTTGATCCCAATTATCTTGCATTGTATATAGTTACTTTGTAGTGCACCCATGGTACGTAGATCAATCATACGTCATATTACCAACACAAGATTTGTCATTTCATTAGCGACCTTTACGCACTATGCTGAATAAGATCAAATGGAGTAATAATGTAATAAATAATTACATAGTTAATAGCCATTTACTACTTTACCCATTATTAGATGCAGTTTCGGAAGATCACAATGAAGTGATCAACACGAATAACATACTCGTCACACGCATAATCTTCTCTACAACGTTCTCCCAATCTTTCTCTCTCCTTCTATCGCTCTATAGTTCCTCTCCCCCGCCTTTCTACATTTCGCTCGTTTTCTTTCTCTCCAACCATCTCGCTATCACCCTCTCTCTCTCTCTCTCTCCCCCTCTCTCTCTTTCTCTCTCTCTCTCTCTCTCTCTCTCTCTCTCTCTCTCTC
>NW_014577338.1:138574-141417 GCF_000485595.1 Priapulus caudatus | reverse complement strand
CGTTTTCTTTCTCTCCAACCATCTCGCTATCACCCTCTCTCTCTCTCTCTCTCCCTCTCTCTCTCTCTCTCTCTCTCTCTCTCTCTCTCTCTCTCTATCTCTCTTTCTCTCTCTCTCTCTATCTCTCTTTCTGGCTCTCTCTCTCTCACCCCCTCTGTGTGTGTGTGTGGCGTAGGTTCGTGCTCTCCTTTACGATCGGCTTATCTGCCCGGCTGTCTGTACACGCACAAAGTCAACGACTTCGAGAATTCTATTGTGCCGCGATGTTTGGAGAGCGAATCCTTAAAATTAATTCAATAGTGTGCCAAAAAAAGAAACAATATTTGCTAACTTGTATGTCAGGCCGTACAAGTTGCACTTGGTCTACCGGCGCCCGCAGAGCGCTGTTCGCAGTCATCGTACGAGAGATTTGTACTAATTTTTCTGAGCAAGAACAAACGGTTTCTCGTTTTGCCGCAGCGTCGCATTGATCTGCGTTTCTTATCGATGATTTCTCGTCGGAAATTTCGCCTGAGCTTGATTTTTAACACGCCTGACAAGAGTGCTTTCAGAAATGATTTACATGGATTTTTCATCGCTGCATAAAGCCGAACCATCGACTGAACACGGAGGAACATTTTTTCTAGGAAATATCAATTTTGCTGTCAACAATGTATCCGAAGGCACTTTACTTTATCAGTACAGAGTCGTGATGACGGCGAATCCACACAGATATCGTCACCAGCTGAACACCACGATGATGACTGCCCGTACACATTCTACACTGAGGAACACAGCTATGTGCAGCGTGGTGACAATTAATAGCGTGTAAACAGGAATGGTGACATAGTGTGTAAACAGTGCTGGTGACAATAGAGCGTCAACAATCATGGTGGGAATCGGCAGCTGTTGAAAGTACTGATGACGTTATGCTATTAACAGCAATGTAGTGACAATAAACTATGAATATTATTGCTGACAATATACTATAAACAGTATTGGTAGCAAAAACTGTGAGCAGCCTAGGAGATAACAAACCATCATCGTTCATTATTGAAAATATACCATTAACATCAGTTGTGGCAATATAACATTAACAGCAGTTATATAGGTGACGATAAACTATGGACAGCAGTAGTTACAATAAACTACGGAAACTATCGGTGAAAATTAACCATGACAACCATTAGCGACAATAAACTATGAGCACAAGGCGAGAACTATGCCCAGTTAAGAGCAGCAGTGGGGAGAATATGCGTAGATGCTAACAATGCTCCGTATATACGCGTATATGCTGGTCCCTATCTCTCTCGCGCATGCCGCGTATGACGCCTGCATGCTAACCTGATTGCCAGCGATCTCGAATTTATGCACGCGAAAAAATGACGCGCCAAGTTTCTCTCCAACATTGCCGAATCTTCGCACAGTGGGGACATTTCAATATGTATATCGTGAATGTTTGTGTTTGATCAGTAGCTTGCAGCGAAGAGTCCACGGATGCGGCTACACTAAGGAGCGCATTGCGGAGCAAAACAGACTTTGCAAATTGCGTTTTGTTGTACATCGATGGTCCCACG
Source organism: Priapulus caudatus (assembly GCF_000485595.1). Taxonomy (NCBI): domain Eukaryota; kingdom Metazoa; phylum Priapulida; class Priapulimorpha; order Priapulimorphida; family Priapulidae; genus Priapulus; species Priapulus caudatus. The sequence continues at coordinate 139,861 of NW_014577338.1, read as the reverse complement.
CTGTCAATCCGCAGACCGTCAATAGCTGAGTCGCAGCGAGGAGATATAGCTAGCTAGCTATACTGGGCATGTGAACAACGATTCCAAGATAAATGAAAAAAAATGAAATCGCATCTGATCAATTTCGTATTCATAAGCGCCGAAACCAGATTACGTTGTCGCATATATGTTTGCAGAGGCGGTTGCCGAAAGCTATGTTCTACGCTGCCGAGTGTACATGCATGGTTAGCACTTGCATATTTAGCTCCGTAATTCGTAATTCAAAAGTGCGCGGGTATATTGGAAGATACCATAATATTCAACGTAATTTAATTAAGAAAATGAGAGCAGTGTGTATGAATATTACGGGATGATACATTGTTTGCAACGTGATAGCTCAGCTATTCGTGCGCCTATATAGCCTTATAATTATATTCATGCCGAATTTGAATGTTACGCGTATTAATAATTGATTTGTGTCCACTATCTGTGCAAGCGTTGCGTATTCGTGCTTCGAAATATAACCATATGCGATGCGAAAGCACACTATTAGAGACTTACCATTAGTAGTAGTTTTTATCACATGCGAGGCATTGATCTGGTCTTTAATCGGATATGCACGCGAGTTTTAACGAAAAATTGAAGTATTGTTAGATGTAAAACACACTTGCGAAATATCGCAAGGGCACACACGACCGCACAAGTATGCGAAACACAAATGTGTAATTTCTAATGAATATAATGACTACGTAATTTGGATTCCGCGATGCAGTGGCTCTCAACTATCGCTAACACATCATATGATACACGCAATACGCACTCATGCACACACGCACGCACGCACGCACGCACGCACGGACGCACGTACGCACGCAAAACGCACTCATGCACACACGCACGCAGGCACGCACGTACGCACACAAAACGCACTCATGCACACACGCACGCACGTACGCACGCAAAACGCACTCATCACGCACGCACGCACGCACGCACGGGTGCTCGAGAGTGTGTGCGCTCTGCCATAGTCATGTGTGTGTATATCACGGCTATAATTTACAAGTGCAATAAAATGACCGCGCGTTTCTTCGTGTTTGTTTTGTTGGCTTGTAAATCCTATGCCGTGCAACACCGTCCGAGACGCAAATGTCTTTGATGCTGGGAATTTATTTAAATACAGACGGCACAATGTCCGCAATTGCAAAGCCTTATATGAATTGCAGTATCGCGCGCGCTCTTACTCTCTCTCTCTCTCTCTCTCTCTCTCTCTCTCTCTCTCTCTCTCTCTCTCTCTCTTTCTCTCTTGCT
>NW_014577338.1:136925-138435 GCF_000485595.1 Priapulus caudatus | reverse complement strand
GTAACGTACGTACGTAACGTTACCGTACCGTAACGTACGTACGTAACGTAACGTTAACTACTTATAGTACGTACGTACGTACGTCGCGCGTCTCTCTCTCTCTCTCTCTCTCTCTCTCTCTCTCTCTCTCTCTCTCTCTCTCTCTCTCTCTCTCTCTCTCTCTCTCTCTCTCTCTCTCTCTCTCTCTCTCTCTCCTTCTGCTTAAAGAACGGGACTGTGTTGTGACAGACCTCGTCTGCACAGCGCCAACAATGATTGCGAATAATTGCAGGAACATTTCGCAACTGCGCCCTATAGAATAGCGTAATGAACGCCGCGTCGATAAATTAGAATGTTAAATGGTTTATATTACAGTAATTAGAATTGTAAATGTTGACGTAATGAGAGCCAGAGCCGCTGTAACGACAGCTTGCGTGGTTTGGGTGGGGCGCCAGATGGATGTGGAGACGGGTGAGGAGACGGGGAGACAGGAGTGAGACGGCGGGGGAGACGGAGGCGAGACAGGAGTGAGACGGGGGAGAGACGGATGAGACGAGAGAGAGAGACAAGGGAGACGGCGGGGAAGACGGGGGAGACGGTGGGGGAGACGGGGGAGTAACAGGGAAGAGAAGACGGAGTCATGGGAAGACGGAGAAGGCGGGGGAGAAAGAGAGAGACCGCAGAAACAGCAAGAGACACGGAAAAACCGGATGGGAGACGATGAGAGAAATGGCGGTAGACGAAATAGGAAAAGAGAAGGGGGAGCCATGCTTTAACGCTTGGTATCCGTGAGCGCGCGTGCGTGCGTGCTCTCAAGGGCTAGAATCTAGACGTGATTAGGAAATTATATAACAAACGTTCGTCGAGCGACATCGATAAAAATCAGCCTGGCAATCGACCGCGCGTCACTACTTTGTGATTCACCCGCCTTCATGATTGCACGGCGCAGCTGCGTCCTCACGAACCCGCTATACTTCGCTCTGTTTGCACGATGCGCCGTGGGCTTAGCAGTACCGCATGAACCGCGTAGTTAGCATGCGCTCGCGTTCTCGCTAGCTCTCTCTCTCTGCTTCTCCTCTCTCTGTCTCCATGTGTGCCGTGAACCTTCGGATGTCCATTCCAATGAGAGAGTGCGTACTGGCGCGTTGAGATAACTACAAGGAATCAGCTGTCCGGCGACATCACGTACGTCGTTCGTCTACACGTGATGCGTGATAGGCGCGTCATGTGATTGCTGTTACGTACATTGCCTGTACGATATAGGCCTATATATATTTATACATATATACAGGCACACACACACACACACACACACACACACACACACACACACACACACACACACACACACACACACACACACACACACACACACACACACACACACACACACACACACACACACACACACACACACACACACACACGACACGTACACACACACACACAACGACACACACGACACACACACACACACCACACAACACCCCCCCCCCACCCCCACCCACACACACACACACACACACACACA
>NW_014577338.1:127515-136915 GCF_000485595.1 Priapulus caudatus | reverse complement strand
AACGCGCGAAGCGCGAACAGCACCACCTAGTGGTGCCACTAGAGACAATGCGCTGCCCTATATTTAGAATACTTTCAGGAGGCCCTTCTGGGAGTAGGATAAAGCCGTATAATCGGTCAATTGAGCAGTTCTGGCCATTGCAGAAGCCTTTCGGCTATACACGTAGGGCGAGAATAAATCCAATGGTGGTATTTCGTACTTTGTTTGGTTTGCGCGTTTCGTTTTTTTCTATAAAAGCGATTTCTAATTTATTTTATTTAACGCCCTGAAGTTATTCTCGTACATATCGCACGGATCCATAGCTGCCAGCGCTGCATACTGTCGTAGGACGTTGCCGCGGTCGCGTGCGCCTTGCCGCGGAACTGCGCGAAAGATCTGCGCTTCAGCGCAATTGGGATCAACATCTCCTTTCGGCAACGCTTCTCTAGTATCCCGTCTCATCTGGTTGTAGACAGCGCAGGTGAGCGGTGTTATTGCGACCTTCGAATACATACTCCAGTGAAGATGGAGTGCCTTACCTAGTGTACTGATAGCTGTGATTATCCATGTATGCACGTAACCGCTGTTTACTGGAATCGCTAAAATTCAGAGGCAACCAGGTTAATCTACAAAGACTGTCCACGCTTCAGATCAAACCGGTCTTGTCTCAGTTGCCAGTTGTACGCGTAAACTGACTTCCTACTGTGGCTTAACACGCGTCTATTCAATATTTTACGACGTCATGGCTGCGAACACATCAAACAGTTTAATAGAAAATGGGAGTTAACACAATCGTAATGTGCCTCGTATATAAACACGTGATGATACACCAAGAAGCGAAACTTTGCATGTGAATGTAGATTAAATTAAACCGCGACTACGTCAAGATGAAATGTCACCACCGTTCAATCCTCTACTATCCGCCTACTACGAATCCAATATAGTCCACCGCTCTGCAAGTTGAGAGAATTTTCTCATCTTGAAAATTCGCAATTCCGAGTTAAGGTGGGAGGTGGGCAGTTTAAAGCAACTCATGGAAAGGTTAGATTGTGAAGTGTTGCACTTCAGCAGCTGTTCGCTAATCCTAATCCATTGTGCCCGCTCGTAAATCAGCTCCATCTCACTACGTTATCATTCCCGTGACGGCGTGCACCGGTCGCGCACTGGACGGCTTTTAAAAGGCAGATGGTTCATGAATGATTTGCTCTCTATAATGGTGTCTGAGAAGCGAGGTATTACTCGAATAGAGATCGGGCACCCCCGGAGTCCACGAATGAATCGCCGCAGACGGGTAGGGAACGATCCGCGATGATGCATCTAATACCCCGAGATGAATTTATACTGCGCACACGGGGTAGTCTAATTTCGCGCACGGAGCGAACGTGTATAGGTACGATTTTATGCCTCGGTGAGCGTTTTGTGTTCTACTGTTCTTAGAGGCGCATGCGGCCACGCGAGACTGCAAATGGCACCCGCTGATACATTTAATGGCGAATGAGTTAACGTTACGGACATTGCATTCAGTCGGACCGATGATCCATCCTCGCTGCGTTCTCGTTGTGATTCAAGTCAACGGTATACGTGATTGCCCGCGTGTGTGCGCGTGCTTCGCGGCGCCGTCTTTCATTGTAAACCCAGCGCTGCTGCGCTATATACCTTTCATTGTAAACCCAGCGCTGCTGCGCTATATACCTTTCATTGTAAACCCAGCGCTGCTGCGCTATATACCTTTCATTGTAAACCCAGCGTTACTGCGCTATATACCTTTTGCCTTTCGTCGGCGTAGAGAAAATTAATTCCCTCCGCCGATCGGATTTTCGGCCGCCGATTTACGGCATTGTGGGTGAAATTCGGCTTTTCCGGCCGCTATTGTGGGGTCGCCGGCGGGGTTCACTGCGTGCGCTCGCTGGCCGATGTCTTATATGAGAATGTGTCAACGTATCCAAACGCTCCCGTGGGCAGCAAGATCAAGGATCGCGGAGGAAGTAACACTTTAATGGGATCCAGAACGATTTAAAGATTAGCGTCGCTCTCCAACAAGGCTTGAAATTGGGTTGGATTTTGTCCTTTGAATAGCAACACGACATGTTACACTGATCGTACTACGAGATATAGCCATTCCGTGCACAGTCACTTGCCTTGTTTCGAGTGTTCCATGGTCACGTTATGAAATTAGCCAGCGTCCAGCGTTCCATGGTCATGCTACGTGATCGCTTACTACCGTCCAGGTTTCCAGCGTCACGTTTAAAATCGCCCTTTCGTGTGTCGGCCACCCGGAACCCTTACCGTGGCGCTTTGAACGTGCGACGATGACATGCGCGTTCCAATCTGCGCGTTCCATCACCAGCGTTTCATGTCGCCCGAACACTATTTCTACGTCTCTCTCTCTATGTATGTGTGTGTGTGCGTGTGTGTGTGCGTGTGTGTGTGTGTGTGTGTGTGCGCGAACAGCACCACACACACACACACAACACACACACACACAACACACCACTCAGCTCCTGACACCTCACACACACTACACACACATCACACACAATCACCACACCACACCACCGCGCACCCGAGCGCACACACACACCCACACAAGCACACTCACACACAAACATACACACTACACACACACACACACAACACCACAGACACACAACACAACTCACTCACACATCACACCACACACTGCTCACACACACACACACACACACACACACACACACACAAACACACACAGCACACACACACTCACTCATCACATCACTCACACACTCAAAACTCCTCACACACAACACACACACATACACACACACAACACACACACACACACACACACACACACACACACACACCACACACACACACACAACACACACTATGCATGGGCACAGGCGGGAAATAGAGCCATGTCGCGCCGAGGAGACACGACGACCTCACTTGTGTAATCGGCCTCGCAATAATAATGCGCGTTGTTAGAACAACGATTCCCAGGAGTGCGTCCGGGCTGATGACAAGGCATGGCGCGCCGCCAACACCGATATTTAGGCCTGCTCTAGTCCGAGGCCTGTCAAGACTAGGGTGAGACGAATTCCGGCGTACGACCCATCACGAACGGCCGGATGTGAAGACAAGGGGTTGACACTTAATATACAGCTCTTCTCTCTCGCTCTCTCTCACATACTCACTCTCTCTCCTCTCTCTCTCTCTCTCTCTCTCTCTATCTATCTATCTATCTAATCTATCAAGCTATCTATCTATCATCTAAGCAGCTAGCTTAGCGCTATCTACCTATCTATCTATCTCAATCTATCTATCTACTATCTAATCTCGTTCGATGCCTGTCTCTGCTCCTACATCTATCTCTCCTTTTCCCATATCTCTTCTCTGTTTCCCATTCTCTTCTCTCTTTCGCCCCCTCTCTCTCTCTCTCGTCTACTCTCATCCTCATCTCTGCTGCTCTCCCGCACTCTCTATCCTCTGTCTCCCTCTCTCCTCTATCATATCTATCTATCATACTAGCTCTCTGATGTACTCCTCTCCTCTCTCTCTCTCTCTCTCTCTCTCCTCTCTCCGTCTCTTACTACTCTCTCACTCCCTCTCTCTCTCTCCCTCTCTCTAATCTCTCTCTCTCTTTACTCTTAACTCTCTCTCTCTCTCCTCTCTCTTCTCCTCTTTTTCATCCTCTCTCTCTCTCATCTCGCTGCCCTCTCTCTCTCTCCCTTCGTCTCTCTCTCCCTCTCTCTATCTCCTCTCACTTTCCTACTCTAATCTCTCTTTCTGCCTCGTCTCTTCCGTCTCTCTCTCTTCTCTCGTCTCTCTCTCTACTCTCTCTCTCTCGTCTCTCCTTCTCTCTCTTTCTCTACTCTCTCCCACTCTCTCTCTTCTCTCTCTCCCTTCTCGTCTCTCTCGTCGGCGACCAGATATGAGCTATTCGCGCGATGGACCGACGAATCACGAAAATGAGTGATGGCGCGAACGCATTATGCACGCTGGAGTTGTCAGACGCTGTGTCGTAATGTCATTCCGTCGGTCGGCGTGGCTGCGCTACCGCTGACGTCGTGTTGCAGAGTGCTAAGGCCATTACAGCGCGAATGGAGGTTATATTGAATAAATAGTTTAGAAAACCTTCAGTATATCAGCTTCGTGCGTGCGGTTTCACATCATCTAACGCAGATGTCTGCGTCCTCCTCTCTTTCTTTCTTCTTCTCTCTCCAGCTGCGCGTCTCTCATCTCTCATCTCTCTTCTTTCTGACTCTGCAGTGATTGTTTAATCCAAAAAAACAAACGGAGACGACGAGCGCAAACAGAGGCTCCCCTATTATGCGTCCATATAGTATAGCTAAACATGTGTGGCGAGCGCGAGTGTGTGTTATCGATATGTGTTATGAGCTGATGTAGTCAGTGTGTATGTGTGGGGGTCAATGTGTGTGAGACGTTGTATGTGTGTATATTAACTGTGTATTTGTGTAATGTACGTGTGTATGTGTGTATTACTGTATGTGTCTGTATGTAACGATGTATATGTGTGATGTTACGTGTGTATGTGTTGTGTACGTGTATAGTGTGTGTATATGTGTATGTGTGTGTATGTAGTGGTGTGTATGTACGTGTGTAATGTACTGTGTTATGTTTGTGTATGTACGTGTGTATGTGTGTTTATACCGTGTGTAAATGTACGTTGTAGTGGTGTATGTGTTGTAGTGTACGTGTAATATTGTGTGTATAATACGTGTGATGTGTATGTACGTGTGTAATTGTGTAGGTACGGTGTATGTTGTAGTACGTGTTATGTGTTGTATGTACGTGTAACTGTGTGTGTATGTACGTGGTATGTGTATGTACGTGTAGTGGTAATTGTGTATTGTGTGTATTTTACGTGGATTTGTGCGTATGTACGTATATGTTGTATGTGATGTACTGTGTATTCTGTGTATTGTTATGTACCGTGTGTATTGTGTGATCGTACTTGGTGAGTGTGTGTATGTACGTTGTAGTGTGGTGATGTAACGTTGATATCGTGTGTTGTATGTACGTGTGTATGTGTTGTAGTACGCGTCAATATGTGTGTGTATGTACGTGTAAGTGTATGTACGGTGTATGTGTGTGTATGTACGTGTTATGTGTGTGTAGTGTACGTGTGTATTGGTGTATGATACGTGTATATGTGTGTGTAGGTACGGCATTTCATTGTATTGTACGTGCAATGTGTATGTGAAGTTTATGTAGCGCTTGTATCGGTGTGTAATGTACGCTGTGTATTGATGTGATGGTGTGTATAGGTGTGGTAGTGTATGTACTTGTGTATCTGGTGTATAACGTGTGTATGTCTGTGTATGTACGTGTGTAGTGGTGTATGTACTTATGTACGTGTGTATGTGTGTGTATTATGTGTATATGGTGTGTAGTGCGTGTGTATGTGTACTGATACGTTGTAATGGTGCGAGCTGTGTGTGTCTTGATTGTGTGAGTGACGTTGAGAGAGAAGAGAGAGAGCGAGAGAGAGAGTTTGTGTGTGGCGTGTGTGTGTGTGTGTGTGTTGTGATGTGTGTGGTGTGTGTGTGTGTGTGTGTGTTGGTGGTGTGTCGTGTAAGTGTGTTATTGTATGTGGACCTGGGACCGTGGGTGCGCTGAAAAAGCACTATATATCAAGTACGTGTTCAGTCTTGTTGTGTTAAGTCTGTCTGATAGTCTATCTGCATCAGACCGCCCATCTGCATGCCTGTCGCTCTGCCTGTCAGTGAGAAGAAGGCAGGGAGACCACCGTATATAGGAGGGAGAGTACCACGCCGTGGTTACTTGCGTCAGAGAATAGCCCGCTGCATGCACGACTGAAACATCGTAGTGATGGACTCGATGGAATCCGAATTTAATATACGAGTATTTAATATAAGCGAACTTATTCTACCTCATCGCGATCACCGAAGACTCGCAGAGTGTCGCTTAATGGACGCACATATCGTCATTTCGGGCCGTGTTTTCCTGCAACCCCATTGATGGCCAATATGGCCGCCGATCGCTAAGTGTCTGCAATTCGCCAGGGACGAATTAGATTAGGTTTTCCACGAACAACGTTGATGTTTGACGGGTAACGTCGACGAATATTCGGTCCCATGACAATCGTAGATAAACGACGGTGCAGGCACGACGAAAACGCAGCACACGTCATGTCAGTTTACCGTAGTTCTCTCTCTCTACTCGTGTAACAACGTACTCGGCAATAGACCTGTGTGTATATGTGTGTGCATGCATGCGTAGGTGTGTGCGTGTGTGCGCGCCGCGTGTGTGGTTGTTGGTTGTGTTGTGTGGTGTGTGTGTGTGTGTGTGTGCAATGTGTATGCGTGCGGCGTGCGGCGTGTGTGTGTTGCCGTGTGTGATGTTTGAGGAGTGAGTAGTGACTGTGTGGCGCTGTGTGGTGCGTGCGTGCTGTGCGTGTGTGTGTGTGTGTGTGTGTGATGGGGGGTCGTGTGCGGCGTGCGTGTGCGTGGCGTGTCGTGGTGCGTGCTGCGTGTGGGCGTGCGTGCGGCGTTGTGTGTGCGTCGCGGCGCTGTGTGTGATTTGTACCGTGAGTGCGGCCGGGTGTGGTGCGCGCAGGTTGGAGAGTTGCTTGCGCTGAGCCGCCAGAGCTGCTGCGATTGCGGATTGGGCGGGTAGGGGGCATACTAGCTGCAAATAGGGTCATTGAATTAGCCGTCTATGTTGCGTCGATGCCAATCTCTCCTCGCTGAGCCAGCAACGCACAGTTCCGACATTCCAACAGAGCAAGACCAGCGGCTGCGGCGTAGTGTTACTGCCTTTGTCTGAACTCATAGACGCGCTAGCTCGTCTGGATTAATGGCCAAAGCGATTATGGAGAATCGTGTCGTATTATCGTATTTAGGCCGCTATCTTCGGAATGCGGGTTCTACAGGAAATGATTTCGTAACGATTGATGCCTGAATGTACTTGTCCGATTTGAGTCAGTTGGATGAGTTACGCGTAGTAAAATCATAGGTATTATAAGCTAGAAATGACGAATTCCCTTTTATTGATGTCACAACCTCCTCCCTAATTATACACTGCCTGAATATATACCAATATTTGTATATTAACATATGATAATATTATATATACAATATTGTATAGATATCAATGTATTAGTAGTTGTTAGCCTCAGCGCTAGCAACGTCGTGCAAAACGTTGTAACAACGTACTGGTTACATCCATCGATGCTCTATAATATAAATTCTGGATAGGGCATTTGCTACTGACAGATGACGCTAAGCAGCTCCGCCATCTTTCAGCTCCCAAAAGTATAGGGATCCGATCTAGCCTGCCGAGCGACTACTAGCATAGACTGGTACATGTATCTAATGGGTACTTTCAGGAGGGCCACCCCCTGACATTTCAAAATCAAAATGAAATTTTTCAATTTTTTTTCCGAATTTTATATTCCAATAATCGAACGCAAATCAAGAATCAAAAGCAATTCAAAATTCAAATGCAATTTCAAAAATCAAAACGCAATTTCAAAATCAAAACGTCAATTTCAAAATCGAAACAGCAATTCAAAATCAAAAATCAATTTCAAAATCCAAAATGCAATGTTCAAGAAATCAAAACGCAAAATCCATGTTCAAGATCAAAACGCAAATGCATTTTCAAAACTCAAAACGCTAAAATCATTTTCAAAATCAAAAACGAAAAATGAGCCCATTTTCCAAACTCAAAAGCAAATCCATTTCAAATAAAACGCAAATTGCCTTCAAACAGAGGAAAGGTTTAACTAGTGTCTCCTCCTGGCCGATAGATCAAAATAAAACCATCACTTGATCTCCATAATATAATCATGGATAGGCATATGGCCATCCGCGCTTAACAATGACATGACGCCAGAGCGTCCATCTTCCGCAACCACTTTCTGTAAAGCTGCAATCGCGGTCTGCCCTCACAACATTTTCAAATTCGAAAATATAAGCCAAATCGCGACTTTATACCTATTATTGCAAATTAAGCTATGAAAAAAACTTTTGATACCATCCACATTTAAGAATATATCAATATGGATAGGTATAAGTAGATACATGGAGGTCATGAGCAGTAGGAGGGAACCGAGAAATACACGAAAAATAATTTTTTACGTGACCGTCACAAGTATAAGTCACGTCTTTCCAAAACTGACCGTTACAAGGTTCAGCCGGTTTGGCATCTGCGAGGTAGTCGCACTTAAGGGTAGGTCAGGCTTGTTGCGTAGACAGATAACAAGAAACACCATATTATGGAAACTACTCTTCGTGCGGTCTATTCAGCTTAATCAGACACAATTACACACTCTACGAAACTACACAGATATCCTACATATCACACAGAATCTTCGTAACCGAAAGTGTAACCTTGTACCGTGAGATCGTGATCGCGAAAAGTAGCGCGGCAGGTGAAGGTGGAAGGTAGGAGGGGAAGGTGGGCCAGAAGAGTATAGAAGGAAAGGATCAGGAGGCGGGAAAACGCTGGACCGTGCGCGGAAGGTATGGAGAGCCGAAGTTCGTCTACATGAAGACTAACGCATGCGCAGATCTGCCTCGAGTCATTATGTGTCAGGGATCGATCTCCAATCCATGTACTCTAAATATAACCCACACAAAATTGATATCATCTCTTGTATGGACTGACACACACACACATTTTCAGCTTGAAAAGTCTCGCGTTCCTTAATTTTTCAACTTTGAAAGGGTGGAGGACGAACACGACCGGCAGATAAAACTTTTACACGAGTGGTGGAAGAATGCGCTCTGGCCGTACATGCATGTTAACGCGCACGGATAACACTATCCAGATTAATATTATAGAGACAGTGAATTTGATTTGAGCCCTGAGAGGGCACAGCAATTATAAGGCGAAGATATGATGCGTTTGGATTTTCGAAAATGGATTGCCTTATGGTTGAAAAATGATACCATGCGTTTTTGAATTTGAAAAAATGGAAATTTGCGTTGATCTTTGAAAATGAATTTGAGTTGACTCTTGAAAATGGATTGCGTTATGATTTGTTGAAATTGCATTTTGATTTTGAAATTGCATTTGATTGTTGAAAATGCGTTTCGATCTTTGAAATGGCGTTTGATTTTGAAATGCGCGTTTTAGTTTTGAAATTGACATTTCGATTTTGAATTGGTCATTTGTTTGAAATGCGTGGGGTTCGATTTGACATACAAATTCCGAGAAAAAAAATGAAAATTTCATCTTTATTGAAAGAATTCGGTTTGCCCTCTGACCTACTCATATGTATGTACGCTAGTCTATGCCTATAGCGCTCGCAGTCTAGATCCGGATCCCTATACTTTTGGGAGTGAAAAAATGCGGACGTGTAGCGTCCTGACCACTAGCAAATGCCCTACAGCTTCATAATTCATAGAGATCCAGTGATGTAACTACAGTCACGCTTGCACTAACT
>NW_014577338.1:99813-127505 GCF_000485595.1 Priapulus caudatus | reverse complement strand
GCTACGTAGCCCAGCAGCAGCATTATGTCGTAATGTAGTTCATCTCTTACTGTCAACGTCAAATTTGACTAATTCGCCGTCTCAGTTTCGTGGGTTAAATTTTTTAAACAGCGTTACCCCTGATTTTAAACTATTTTCTCCCGCCGTGCTCCGTTCACAAACGATGTGAACAAAATGTGGTAATCAATACTGCGAACTCGCGTTTTTCTTCGGTGAATTCGCTCGATGGTCGCCCAATGGCAGCCATTCGCGGCGAAACAAAACGACGGTGGCCCATCACGCGTCGCAAGAGTTGAAGGCCGGCAAGAAATTGCAATCCGTTTTACATATCGCCTTTTTTATTCATGGATCGCTGAAGTCTATTTCGATTAGTGTGTCGCGGCGAAACACGTCGACAGCAGTCGGCGTACTTCATTACAGAGCGCCGCGTCAAATAACCCTTCTACAACGAAATTGCTGAAGTAGATTACATATTTGATAGTGACGAATCTGTATTAGCTGGAAAAATGGTGGGGGTCTAAAGATTGCGGATTTTAACTGCTGATGTTTATAGTTGGACTTTCATAACCTTCAAATCTAGAAAGGTGTTTCTACCTTCTAACTAATACATATATATATAATGGATATTATTTCCTCCTGATATATATATATATATATATATATATATATATATATGCTGATATATAATATAATAGCATAGCCTGACGGTATTATATATATAGTAGTGCCATCGGGCAATAATAAATAAGGTTCGTTTTACATAACGGAGCATGTTATTGCGTGATAAATGTGCTAAACTTTATTTACCATAATTTTATTGCATTCTGCCTCAAAAGTACAAGTGTATAGCATATGATAATTCGTCACCGTTTATATGCATCATAGACAGGCCTATATAGCATAGCAGCTTATCAAACATTTAGTCAACACTCGGCAGCTGCTGCGTGTTACGCGCAATTGTGCTGTTTCCGTTAATTTTTCTAATTTCGTTTCATAACGAAAAGCTATCTGATCTAATTTAATGTAAATGTAAGAGCGATATAACTAGGTTTACGCTGATAGGGATGCAGAATACGCCACTTTAAAATTGTTTCGAGTCATTTACGGATACCCGCCGGAGTATTTAAGACGGTAAAGTCACTGCGGTTTGAAGCGCCTCGATACGGTTGCAGACACCTCTCCCCGTCGTATCTCTCCTTATCGACCTATTTCTCCCTTTCCTATTTAATTATTTCGCCCCTCTTCTTATTATTCCTTCCCCAATCGCGCTAATCTCCCGTCTGTCAGCCCTCTCGTATACCCCCATCCATTTCATCCCATTCCCCCTCTCCCTACCCTCCTCCAACACAAAAATCCTTATAAATTGGTTACGTCATATTTAATTACATGGGCGTTGAGTTGGCAAATCCAACCTCTTTGGCGATTGAAGACATTTGCCAATGTATCGGGGTACGCGCATACGACAAGGGCGCTAGAAAACAGCGTTCATTATTGTTGCGCCGCAGAACTACTGCGCGGATTGATTATACTGCTACGATAGCATCCGGTCAATGGATGGCCTAATATTGAAATACGAGCGCTCGGCTGCGCGTAATACTGATTAATTCCCAAAGGGAAGGTATTATAATAGCTTAACCTACCGAATATTTGTTATGCTTTGAAACATAAAATACATTATACCCAAGGTATTAAAGATGTCAATAAGATTATGTAGAAAATATATTTAAACTAATCTAATATTCATGAGAAATATAATAAGGAACGAATTTCTTAAGCTGATGCGAAACGTTTGGTTATCGAGCTAGCTGGTAATATTAGAAAAAATTGAATTTGAAGTCTCTTCCACCATAGATGTTATCCAGAATATCAATTGAAGATGCGGTTAAGCTTTGGTAGATTATTTCATGTAACAATGAAAGATACCGTTTCTGTGTAAAATTTAATGTGTTTCCGTGTAAATGTAACTAAAAATTCATGTCTTGGTAAAGTGTTGTTTTGCGGTTTATTGCATTTGATGCACATCAAACCAAAACATAAAATGGGGTTGAAATTACTCATCTACTTTTCACCACATACGGAAAAACCGCCGCTTGATTTACAGTTAAGGACAACATCACATGCCATGTTACAAATTCTAGACGTAGCCATGTACTCTGGTATAACCACTGCTTGTACTTGTACGAATTTTTGTACATTTACGACATATCTGTACATGGACCATTATCGTAAACATATATATTATATATATATATATATATATATATATATATATATATATATTCATATATATATATATATATATATATATATTATATATATATATATATATATATATATATATATATATATATAAGAACCAGTTTTTCATTAACATATCTGTTCAATGATAATTATCGCGAAGGTAGCCGTACAAGAACAATTATCATGAACATGTGTATACAAGAACAATAATCACGACTATTTATTTGTTACAGGAACCATTATCATGAATATATCTACCGATAGCCATTACCATGAAGATATCATATTTCTCACACACACACTCTTCCTTTTTGCTCTCGCTATCTCTCTCAATCTCTCTCGCTCTCGCTCTCTCACTTCTTTCTCTCTCTCTCTCTCTCTCGTCTCTCTCTCTCTCCTCGCTTCTCTATGACTGCGCGTTTGTCTACCATTCTCACGTTGCATTTTTACTGATTCTAACGAAACAAGGAACCTCTTTGACAAATATTTCGCTTGATTCCATGCATCGAGATGGATACATGATTCATTACAGCGCATTGATTGCAAACAGCTGCCGACACACCGTAAACAAGATAAACAGCGAGCGCGCTCGCGAGGCCTCTTACAGCCACTGAAGTGTCATTCAATAGATGACTCACCGCGTCGCATCCTTCCTCTCTTGCCCTTGGTTGAAAGCATTAAAACTAATACCGGCGCTGCTTTACTATGCGGTAGATAGCGCCTTGCTTCTAATCTTCGTGTTAATCATGAATCAATAAAAGGTCAGACAACATTTGCCGGTAGCCTGCTACTACTTTCTTAATTGTTCATCGCAATCCAGAGGTTCACCGATATGCAAACACGAGTAAATTTCATTCATTTAGTTATTTTATCTCCGCTTGAATTTTCCTTCTCGCTTACGTACAATCGGCTGGGTCGCAGCTGACGCCGTTTCATTATATATATTATATATATATGTATATATATATACATATATATATATACATGTATGTGCGTGTGTGTTTCGAGACTGTTTCGAGAGTTATAGCTTCATACAAGACCATCGTAAAACCGACAATGACAATTTACGTGGAATGTACCCGTCAGCGTAGTGTCTGGGAAATTCCAGCGACATTCGCTTGTAAGCTGAGTAACCCCGCATGCATGCGTACCTTGCTATGTAATCACCACATCCATGTGAACGACATGAAAAGGTCTGACTAATCCACTGCCACACGCACATATCACACACGCGCGCGCACACACACACACGCACGCACGCACACACACACACACACAACACACACACACACACACACACACACACGCGCGTGTGCGCGCGTGTGTGTATGTTAATATCTGTGCGTATTATTTGTATAATATCAAGAGTAGATAATAACATGTTATTATCTACTCTTGATAATATGAACAGAGGAATCTCTACTTGCATAATCACACATCAACCTTAGCATCTGTCCGCCATGCCTTCATGAATTCGTACGGATGTTGTCCCGCTAGTGTGGCGCCCTATATCTGGCATTTTTTTGCTATGACTGATTTTGCGCTGTGACTCAAATTATTGCGGACATAGTAATACGAGTATGGGATTTGGGAATATTTTTTTTATCGTAAACAGGCATTCGAGTTACTTAGGCTGACTCCATCTTAATGCATAAACTGTCAGTTCATTTGTCTCGGCCCAGAGTCACTTGCTTTTTACATGGTATGATCTTTGAAAAAAACAATCAACCTGGCGGCAGCCAGGTGTTGCAGCAATTACATACTGACCTATAGAAACCAAAACTATATATACTCGTTTCCTTACTGTGTCAAAATATCAAAATATTAGACGCGTGATAGACTAGCGCTTTAAAGAAAACACGAACAGAGGCTCACCTCAGATGCCGATCCTTGTTGTAAAGATATAGTTTCCAGGCCAACACCCACAAACAATGAGCTGCGAGAGTTTGTGTACGGACTAGTTAGTTAATCCGTGGACTAATCTCCTATTGTGTGGCCTTTATTCGTACGCCAGTAAAAACCATAGGCGTGCATCTGCCGCCTGTGTCAACTACCCGTGCGCCCGTTACCTGCCGCTAGTCAGAGAATCCATTGTCTACACGTTGCGCTTGTCATCTGTCAGACTGGGACAGCGAGTTATAATTCTCGCTAAGCTAGCCAGCGGTCAGTGGTCAGATGATGATGTGAACACCCGTCACATAGAAAGCAATAGACGTTTCAATAAGAAGCAGTTTTCAGCACGTTAAGCCATGATGCGATAATGACGCGCGAGGATGAATTATTTGTTTGCGACGAGCGTTATAACAGCAGACGACAGCTCGTCATAAATATCGGATCATGTTTGTTTTCGGCGGCAAGAGAGATATATGCAGAGGCTAACGATGCACTGGACAGAAGCTTATACACACACACACACACACACACACACACACACACACACACACACACACACACACACACACATATATATATATATATATATATCAGGAGTAGATAATAGGGAATTATCTACTCCTGATCCCTATTATCTACTCCCGATATATATATATATATATATACATATATATATATTATACGAATACGAGAAGAGACTTAGTTGCATGGTGATAGATTCCTTCAGTGCTGAGGAACTTGTTACTAAGTCCAATCTGTCAGCAGGTGCACGCGGATGGATGCTACGAGGAGAGCGATGACACTGACGAGTTTAGATCACAGTCGTTTGCGCGACAGCGCGGCGGCGTAGGCCACGCTTGGCGGCACGCTATCGAAGCACCGCGCACGATAATCGTAGATGAGTTACAACGCCACTCAAAGTTCTGTACCCGACGCGCGCGCGCAAACATCTCCCAGCCTCTCTCAGCTTACTGAATCCCTACGTAAACCCGACGCTAGGCAAAGTACATGCACTCCAGCCGTGAGGGGAAAGAAAGGAAGATTCGATGGCCGCAGCGAACGTATGCTTACTGGAGATCGCAACGCTTCTTCGGTAAAATCAGATTGAAGACTACAGCGGTGTGCGCGTGAATCACATCGCGTATCATTACGCATTATGATGCTGCACGTTGAGACTTCATTACTATAGATATATTATACTCGAGGGAGATTCTATATATTCATTACGACAACACTGAGGAACGGAACCGACGAGGGCGACGAGAACGAAGCCGATGGATCGCCTTAATACTCTTTGACAAGGGACTCGTTTGTATAAACAAGCGGACAGCAATTTTCTTTAGGGGTGGGGATGGAACGCCTATCGGTTTCGTGCATCAAAGCACTAATTAAAAGTAATCAACTGAGCGATATTGATTCATATTCCCGTTGCATGAAAGTAAGCTCGTATGATACGGCTCTTACCAGTTTTCTCCAAAATCGTCGGCTTTAACGGAGTAAGCTGAATAAACAGACGCGTGTGAACGCTGAGCTACTGGTCGTGAACACACTCGGATGTCGTATCGCACGAACGTAAATCTCACACCAAATGCCCACTCTTGACGCAAGCCACACTCGCGCGCGCAAACACACGCGCAAACACACGCGCGCACACACTTATAATATATATGTTCACGATAATGGTCCATGTACAGATATGTCGTAAATGTACAAAAATTCGTACAAGTACAAGCACGTGGTTATACCAGAGTACATGGCTACGTCTAGAATTTGTAACATGGCATGTGATGTTGTCCTTAACTGTAAATCAAGCGGCGGGTTTTCCGTATGTGGTGAAAAGTAGATGAGTAATTTCAACCCCATTTTATGTTTTGGTTTGATGTGCATCAAATGCAATAAACCGCAAACAACACTTTACCAAGACATGAATTTTTAGTTACATTTACACGGAAACACATTAAATTTTACACAGAAGACGGTATCTTTCATTGTTACATGAAATAATCTACCCAAAGCTTACCGCATCTTCAATTGATATTCTGGATAACATCTATGGTGGAAGAGACTTCAAATTCAAATTTTTTCTAATATTACAGCTAGCTCGATAACCAAACGTTCGCATCAGCTTAAGAAATTCGTTCCTTATTATATTTCTCATGAATATTAGATTAGTTTAAATATATTTTCTACATAATCTTATTGACATCTTTAATACCTTGGGTATAATGTGATTTTTATGTTTCAAAGCATAACAAATATTCGGTAGGTTAGCTATTATAATACCTTCCCTTTGGGAATTAATCAGTATTACGCGCAGCCGAGCGCTCGTATTTCAATATTAGGCCAGTCATTGACCGGATGCTATCGTAGCAGTATAATCCGCCGGCAGTAGTTCTGCGTGCGCAACAATAATGAACGCTGCTTTTCTAGCGCCCTTGTCGTATGCGCGTAACCCGATACATGGCAAATGTCTTCAATCGCCAAGAGGTTGGATTTGCCAACTCAACGCCCATGTAATTAAATATGACGTAACCAATTTATAAGGATTTTTGTGTTGGAGGAGGGTAGGGAGAGGGGGAATGGGATTGAAATGGATGGGGGTATACGAGAGGGCTGACAGACGGGAGATTAGCGCGATTGGGGAAGGATTATAGAAGAGGGGCGAAATGAAATTAATAGGAAGGGAGAAATAGGTCGATAAGGAGAGATACGACGGGGAGAGGTGTCTGCACCGTATCGAGGCGCTTCAAACCGCAAGTGACTTACTGTCTTAATACTCCGGCGGGTATCCGTAAATGACTCGAAACAATTTTAAAGTGCGTATTTCCTGCATCCATCAGCGTAACCTAGTTATACGCCTTACATTTACATTAAATTAGATCAGATAGCTTTTCGTTATGAAACGAAATAGAAAAATTACGGAAACAGCACAATTGCGGTAACACGCAGCAGCTGCCGAGTGTTGAATAAATGTTTGATAGCTGCTATGCTATATAGCCTGTCTATGATGCATATACGGTGACGACATTATCATATGCTATACACTTGTACTTTTGAGCAGAATCAATAAATTATGGTAAATAAAGTTTAGCACATTTATCACCAATACATGCGTTATGTAAACGACTTTTATTATTGCCCCGATGCACTACTATATAATATACCGTCAGGCTATGCTATTATATTATATATCACATAGGCCTATATATGCATATGATTATGAATAAACGTAATAATAAGTAAACATTTATAAAATCAAAACAAAAAATATGTAATTGTGAGTTCATAATCTGTGGTATCACGCGTTCGATCACACGGATACGAGCATTAATTTCGGCTTTGAGCCGACCAGATGTCTCTAAACGCCGTCTCACATCCTGCTGCGCGCCGAAATCTGCAATGCACGTGCGTTTGCATGTTTGCTTCATGAGGTGGAAACCGAGCCGGAACTGTCGAGATTGACAGCCAGCCAGCCAGACAGACAGATAGAGAGACAGACAGAGAGACAAACAGACAGACAAACAGAAAGACCGACAGAGACACAAATAGAGAGATGGACGGATGAGAGACAGACGCATGAGAGAATGAGAAAGAGAGAAGTAGAAATGAAAAAGAGCGAGAGATAGAGAGAAAGAGAAAGAGAAAGAGCGCGCGCGAGAGAGATAGCCCGAAAGAGGTAGCGAGCGAGAAAGAGAGAGGCAGAGAGAGACAAAGAAGAGAGAAAGAGAGAGAGCGCGAGAGAAGGTAAGGGAGGATAAGAGAGAGGGAGAAAGCGAGAAAGAGAGAGAGATAGAGAGAGGGAGAGAAAAAGAATCGGTGGGAGGAGGGACAGAAAGAGAGCGATAGAGATATGTGTGCGACTAATGTTACCTTTGGAAGCACTGTTATTACGTTGAGTATACACGCTGCATATGTTCGCTGCGACTTTCCCCGGGGGTTT
Source organism: Priapulus caudatus (assembly GCF_000485595.1). Lineage (NCBI taxonomy): Eukaryota > Metazoa > Priapulida > Priapulimorpha > Priapulimorphida > Priapulidae > Priapulus > Priapulus caudatus. The sequence goes on along the minus strand of NW_014577338.1, from coordinate 119,431 downwards.
AAATTGATTGCGCTTTTAGTAGCTTTTAGGGACAGGAAGGGTAATTTAACATAACCTTTCCCCAGAGATTTTACACTGGGATCAGTCGTTAAACAGACTGCAATTACGTTTCATTATCGTTTGGTGGCTAGGGAAACCTGCGACAAAACCTGTCTCAATTTTACGTAATACGGGAGATTGTTTTCTTTTCCCCCATAAAAGCGCGTATACTATTACATAATAATCGTTCACCGTGTTGCCGTCAAGTGTTCCCATCGCTGTTAGCTATTGCTGTGTGAAAGGCTGAATACATAATTAACGAATATATACGGATGTGAGTATATGGTGGCGTTCCCGCGGCACTGAAAGTCATTTCCTCAAGTTCTATAACGCACTGTTGGATCATTTAACTCTAGAATTATTAATAGGCATTTATTCGATACCACTTTTGTTATCGCAATTAGTATTTCTTATAATTTTTTAAATGTATCGAGCTGGATTTAGTTCTTATATCCAAGAGTCCCGGCGGCAAAGTACAATATGGTCAGCAGATTTCACATTCGCAAAACACCATCTTGATGCGTATCAGATATATACAACCTTATGTGCAAGTATTTATTCTAAAAACATTATTGAACGTTCATTTTTTCAGTTAGTAAAAAGCGGAGGCATCGTCATTTTACACAGTTTCTAAGCAATTGACCCACCCCTTCTCTCACAACTCCCCCTTCCCCAAACAAACTCATTTGAGCTCAGTTGCTGAAGCAAAAACGATTCATGCCGAATTACGTTTGAAGTTTGAAAGAAAGTCAGAGAGCCGTCACTCGTAAATTATTCACGAATTAAAATTTAAGTGTCCCGCAATATGTTAAAATGCAAACAGTTACCTAAATCCAATTTGAACCGAGAGACGAAGTAACGCGGAATTGTAGTCAGACAGAATGGAAAGGGTGAAGCAAAAGCGATTATCAAAGTAATTTTCTATAAACACGTGGGAATTTAATCTGTGTCAGTTTAAATAAGGCGACGACATTGAGGAACCCGTCAAACGCATAACGAGTCGGAGTATTGTGGGATGATAGCAATACTCTATTGACGCACTCAACAATACTACGTAGAATCACCAACTCAGATGCCTAATAATTAACGCATCGAATGTTCACGATCGTTATGAAGTTGTTTAGTTCATCGATCATTGTACATTTATCAACATATAATCAAGAGCTAATAATACCAGGTATTAGGTATTAATAGGTATTAGGTAATAGGTATTAGGTATTAGGTAATAATACTAGGTATTATTAGCTCTTGATATAATGTAATAGGTTAACAGATATAAATAATGATGTATATTACATTCAACAAATAATAATAATAATAATAATAATAATAATAATTATTATTATTATTATATGAATAACTAACGAGAGACCACAACAGAGTTTTAGGCCTATGATGGTTTCCGCTCCTATTGGACCGGATATACGGGGTAGAAATTCCAGCATTTGCACTCCACACCACCAGACCAGCGCGGCAAACAAACAAGGCAATATACACGCGATGAACTAATAGAGAAGACCCCCCACGAGGAGGGATGGCAAAGGGTGGGCTACTCAGTGGCATTACGTCCACTGTGTGTGTTGACAGACGGGTGACGTAACTGAAGGTTGTTGATCTACAAGATGGAGGACATCACAACATCACATGTTTTCGCTGTCTGTTAGAGTGAAGGCGTACGCACGCGGTAGTAGCGCTGGCAAGCCGTATTATGATGAGGCCCAACGTCTCTGTGGTCTCACATGTCATCTTACTTCGCTCATCTTCAAAACTATAACACACAGACAATCGAAACATAACTTCCAATTCGTATGCGATACGATCTGTATAGCGAAGCGTAAATGTTATAATTCATTAGAACTGCACATTTCTAAAGAACAAATACAAATTGTATTGATAGATTTTGTGTGTACCGTGCGTTGTTCTCAAGAACGAGAGATTGCGCTTGCTATCATGGCGTCAGTGTGCCTACCAGGTACCTTTGTAATACACAAGTAAGTTCTATTGTTCTCATATTCTCTGTAGAGGCGGGATAACTCTTTTCACCAATTCAGTTTGTAACCAATGCGACATGCGAGTGGAAGTTTGGATTTTAGGATTTTAGGTTTTTTATTTATATTTATATTTAGCATTTCTAGGATTAGGAATTTAGAAGGTTTTATTACATTTATTAGTATCACGCGTCGATCCCGAACTTATATGAGTGTCGTCGGGGTTCGAGTAATTTAAAAACAAACATGCTAGTAAGGTTAACTCTGGACGTAACCAGATGTAGTGTACAGCAACAACAGACACACTATATCATATATATATTGTATAGTTAGAAGGTAGAAAACACCTTTTAGATTTGAAGGGTTATGAAAGTCCAACTATAAACATCAGCATTAAAATCCAATCTTTAGACCCCCACCATTTTTCCAGCTAATCAGTTCGTCACTATCACTATGTACTCTACTTCACAATTTCGTTGTAGAAGGGTTGACGCGCGCTCGTAATGAAGTTACGCCGACTGCTTGTCGACGTGTTTCGCCGCGACACTAAATCGAAATAGACTTCAGCGATCCATGAATCGATATGTAAAACGATTGCTAATTCTTGCCGGCCTTCAACTCTCGACCGTGATGGCGCCACCGTCGTTGTTCCCGAATGGCTGCCATTGGCGACCATCGACGAATTCACCGAAGAAAAACGCGAGTTCCAGTTATTGATTACCACATTTTGTTCATCGTTTGTGAACGAGCACGCGGGAGAAAATAGTTTAAAATCAGGGGTAACGCTGTTTTAAAATTTAACCCCGAAACTGAGACGCGAATTAGTCAAATTGACGTTGACAGTAGAGATGAACTACATTAACGACATAATGCTGCTGCTGCTACGTAAGCACTATATATGCAAATAGCTGCGGTCCCCTTAGCGGAAACATGCGAGACTAGCGAGGAAGCCTGCCGGTCCACGCGAAATGACCGCGCCTGCCTAAAATCAGTTTCCGTAGTATCGAGGGAGGCATCCACGCTTGATGAATGTGCCAGCAATGCTCGGATACCGCGGCCGGCGTGTGACTCTCCCCCTCTCCTGTACGAACTCCCAGCAGACTGATGCTCGCTGCGCGCTACTATAAATTACTCAGTTGACGGGCGCGGCATGGCATGATATACGACTCCATCTCTCCCGCTCGCCTCCTCAGCCGCGCGTTTATCACCACGTTGCATAACCTAGTAACGTCGCTAAATGCATTTCGACACGATAGCGCGTCAATTCTGCTTATACAAATGACGGTTATTTGGGTAATGCCGAACCGATGCGAACGATGCTGACGATTCGATCGCCGTAGCATGCCGTGATAATGCCAGCATCGCAGACAAATGGAAAACCAATGACGCAACCAGACCTCTCATCAGTAGAGGTCTACTTCTCGCTTCTAGGAATTAGGGTAATAACATCTACATATCCATATATTCTCGTACGTTTATCTACACACATATTAGCTCAATTCCGCGCACATATTACGGAAACCGTATGTAGCGAAACGACGCTATTCTCCACGAAAACCAACCAGCCATTTTAAGGGCTAACCAATTTATTGGAAAATATCGGATAGACGAGACACGTTTTTGCATAAATGAGCATGATACGTTACATGTAATATTGTTAGATGCAGTATTGAATCCGAGAACTGGTGCATCTTCATGTACGTGCTCGTCATATATATGCGCACGATATGCGAGCTTGGGGAATACATAGTTGGGCAAAATCCTCGCAAAACGTCAGAAAATGTAAATAATATTTATTACCCGCGAGAATATATACACGCTTTACGGTGACATTGCAAAAATGTTATTGATTATAAAAAATTATGAAAATAATGCTGCAAAGGTAATGACGTATATAAATAAATGTATATACGTGCGTGCATCATGCGTGTACGTGTCTGCGTGTGTGGTACGTGTGCATATATATATACATATACATATATGTCAAGAGTACATAATAGAGATATATGAATACATACATAAGCCTATATATATATATATCGACAATATGAATATATTAAGGCATGCTGATTCATAATTATGCTCGTATTTTTACCTGTATAGATTTTATGAGCGTATACAAATCAGCGGTAAAGTGTCATTGTGGTTTTAAACGCGCCGCCCCGACCTATTCAAATCATCACTTCAAAAGCATACCGATGCTATCACGGCTGTGGAGCCGGCCGACGTCATTGAGCCGCTCCGTCTGCGACGGTATGCGTGCGCCGTGGATTCTGTAGTCCGTTTTATGAAATCTTCCAAATGAATTGAGACTGTGAAGCCCATTGTATGACTGCGTTTGTGCGAAAGCGTCCACCATCCGTGCGCTCCATCTAATCCACCGCTAGCTCTAGAACTACAGCCCTTCGCTCTATCACAGGCGCCGAGTCGCATCAAGTATAGCGGCTAATCAAAACCACAAAAATAGAAGTGGGCTTACCGCGTTTGCGAACGCTCACCAGTGAGAGGTACGCTTTACACACACACACACACACACACACACACACACACACACACACACACACACACACACACACACACACACACACACACACACACACACATGCGCACGCGCACGCACACAACTTCTAGCAAATATGACAACTATTTAAACATTTCGCATCATATTGTTTGATTCAGTGGGTTTTCAATAACGACATGGAATTCAATAACGAGTCATTTGAGCTTGCAGCGTTACTCCCCGCTCGACATCTAATAGACTTCTAGCGGGATAAATCTTTTATCTAATTAAGGACACTGTATTTCAAACAACGGTGATGGCAACAAATTATTTATCAACATTTCGGGGCAATTAAAGTCCCAAGTCTCAATATCTTTCCGTTAGAGCATTATGAACTCGCAGCCCGACCGACTATCCATGCTACCTGTGTGCTGCTTGAAACGCAAAAATTATTCTTCCTAAATGCACGTTGAGTATTGTAAAGTAAAAAAACCAATTGAGGTCTGCTGTAAGTGCTGTAAGTGCTGTAAGTGCTGCTTCTGAAATTACCTCTCCGTGACGACGACTAAATTAGTATGCGTTGCGGTCGACCGTAGAATCACTTCATGCCTTTGTTCACATGCCTTACATTGAGATAGAAGTTGTAATACCCAATATGCATCAATGATCATGCTATGTTAAGAATATTATAACCGGGAAGCGTTATCGCATATTACGTAGGACGTGATTCGGTTAGTTGATTTGGAAGCAGAGCGCTCCTGTAATGGATGAACTGGTCTCGTTCGATAGAAATTGGCGGAGAATCATTTTTTAGAATTAATAATGTAATATTTTCCAAAGTCTTCGTCCTCCCTCTAGGAGATCACGAAGAGTGCATGATCTTTATTAACAACATTGGGGAAAACATATTTGCAACGCATGCCGGCGTGAAACACGTCGATGAGCGAAATCGATCAAGTCAATAAGTTGATTTGCACGAGCGCCAAGCGCATTACCTATGTCTATCTCTGTCTCTCGGTCTCTCTCTCTATCTGTATGTGTGCGTGCGTGCGCGCGGGCGTGCGAGCATTGCGTGGGTGCTTGCGTGTGTGCGTGTGCATGCATGTGCGTGTGCGTGTGGGTGTTTTCACACACGCACGCACGCACGCACGCACGCACGCACGCACGCACAGACACGCGCATGCGCATATATATAATTTATATATCGCAATTGCTTTTAAAATGGACTAACAAGGAAGTTATGAATTGTACAAAAGTGTGAACGGATTATAAACACGCACTAAGAGGGATACAAATTACCGGCTGCTCCTGTTTCATAAATGGAGATATATTATGAGCATGCAGCAGTAAATTGAGAAAATTTGCCTCATTATATTCAGAACAAGAACAGAAAAAATTGCATAGCTCCATGTAATAAAGACCAATTTGCCAATGGTTTTCTTATTTCCTTTTTTTCTCTGAATTCCCCCTATCTTCCACTTCTCGCTCTAACCCTCTTCTCGCTGCCGCACTCTCTCTCTCTCTCTCTCTCTCTCTCTCTCTCTCTATTTATACCTAGGCTACCACTTCTCCTTTCTCTCTTGCGCTCATTCCTCGTTCACTATCACACTCTCTCGCCCCCATTCTCCCCCTCTCCGCATATGCGCAGTTACGATGTTCATGAAGGAATAACAATAGAGAACACAGCTGATGATTCTGCTTATATTGAGGCAAAGAACGAAGCCAATGCCAATATCACAGTTTAATCTATAGGCGCTTGCTTGTACTCCAAATCTTTATTTATATTTTGTGTCAATACACGTGTTTGCCGTCACGCGTGTAGCCACACTGCGTTAGTTCTCGCCCGTCGCCATTATTTCACGTTGCTTTTTGTGTGTAGCCAGTCAACATTGACACATAGGATAGCACCGCGACATCCTCTCTAGAAGCAGATAGTTGTAGGAGGGAGATGCAGGAGGAAGGGGTGGCTGAGAGAGGGTATTTGGAGGAGGTAGATGCAGGAGGAAAGGGGTGGCTGGGAGAGGGTATTTGTAGGAGGTAGATGCACGTGGAAGGGTTGGCTGGGAGAGTGTATTTGGAAGAGGTAGATGCAGGTGGAAGGGTTGGCTGGGAGAGGGTATTTGTAGGAGGGAGATACAGGAGGAAGGGATGGCTGGGAGAGGGTATTTGTAGGAGGTAGATGCAGGTGGAAGGGTTGGCTGGGGGAGGGTATTTTGGAGGAGGGAGATGCAGGAGGAAAGGGTGGCTGGGAGAGGGTATTAGGAGGAGGTAGATACAGGAGGAAGGGGTGGCTGGGAGAGGGTATTTGGAAGAGGTAGATGCAGGGGGAAGGGTTGGCTGGGAGAAGGTATTTGTAGGAGGTAGATGCAGGAGGAAGGGGTTGCTGGGAGAGGGTATTTGGAGGAGGTAGATGCAGGAAGAAGGGGTGGCTGGGAGAGGGTATTTGGAGGAGGTAGATGCAGGAGGAAAGGGGTGGCTGGGAGAGGGTATTTGTAGGAGGTAGATGCAGGTGGAAGGGTTGGCTGGGAGAGGGTATTTTGGAGGAGGGAGATGCAGGAGGAAGGGGTGGCTGGGAGAGGGTATTTGGAAGGGGTAGATGCAGGGGGAAGGGTTGGCTGGGATAGGGTATTTGTAGGAGATAGATGCAGGTGGAAGGGTTGGCTGGGAGAGGGTATTTTGGAGGAGGTAGATGCAGGGGGAAGGGTTGACTCGGAGAGGGTATTTAGAGGAGGTAAATGCAGGAGGAAGGGGTGGCTGGGAGAGGGTATTTGGATGTGTGTGTGTGTGTGCGTGTGTATGCGCGCCGCTCCTGTGTGTGCATACAGCCATTCCTAGGAAACAGACCACAAACCACGATATCGATGAGTTGCGGACCTATATTTTGGCGTTTACCCAAAACGCCGATTACGTAAATACTTGAGAATTGTGTGTTAGTTCCACATGCGTATACACGCACACATACTCTTGACTTCTCCTCACGCCATTGTCTTCTCCATCAATGCAAAACGGATAAGCGTAGGAAGAAAAAATAAGGAAAATAAAATGGAAGGAAGCTCATGTCCAATATCGGCGCGATGTTTGAGCATGCGCAGCTAACATTGATTCGTTGCTCAAGGTCTCTAGCATTGCTGCATTAATATTTGGATTAATACAGTTTTCAATCTCTCCAGCGATGTGGTTGGCAGGAATCCTTGTAATCTATAGCAATTGAGTTTGTTAGAATACGAACATTGTTGCTGCTATAGACGTCTATACGTCGTAGATCCAGATACATACAAGCTTATTACCATTTCACAGATTTTCAGCGAGCCCAGCGCTATTCCCAACGTATGTGATGTCTCGCCTTATCTTAACTAGATAGAGATGGATTCATTGCTATCGCGTTTCAGGCGTGGTGGTAATAGCGAGAAGACTTGTGGTGCAGAATAATTAAATGCAAAATTCCTTCATTTTAGCAAGGTGATCGATATAATATAAAAACCGAAAGCAATGATATTTGAGAGGCAAAACCTCCGTATAGTAGAGAACGCTGCCGTGCTGCCAATTACCCTTTTATGTTTTCTTTGCTTGGTTGACTTATTTGGTTGCTATCGTATGAAATAATTAATTATCTACTACTTATTAGGATATAATAATCAATTTAATTGAGTCAACATGACCATAGGGCTAACTTAATAGACGTCACTTGAAATTTACCAGTTCAACGGCGCAGCACATATTTGCTGTGAAATTGGCACGGTAGCAAAAAAATACTTGAATCCAGCGAATACTTGCTAGACTTTTATTTTTTATTTTCGTGTCAGTGGGTGAGGGTTTTCAGGCCTCCCTACGCACCATCAGCGCGTGGAGTAGTCCTCGCTCTGCAATACCCTGCATGGTACGTCAAGCTAAATCCAGACTTCAACGTCATCGTTCTTGAAGGATCTATCTAAACCATCTATACATTTAACGGGCGACAGTTACGCCTGCGCGGAGATGTGTATGCGTCGTTAGAAGCCCATTTCCGTTGGGACGCGAGTACATAAAGCTGACGTGTAAAAGAAGAATAAAAATTCTAGCTTCGGCGAAGACATTCTGGCGAACTAATGCGGGTTAGGTGCGAAAGTGAAATAGCCACGCGCACGCCCCTACAGTAGAAAACGAAAAAAAGAAAAAAGAAATATACATGCTCTCTGGTCGCCGTTGGCCGCCGCACGCGGACGTCAGCTTGTCAGTTTCGGTTTAACTTCCCTTGCTTCAGACTTGATCTATAGAGCATAGCTTCGACGTGCTTAGTTTGCATATGGATGGCGAGTGAAGTGGGAATGGTTGGGAATTGGGTGTTTATGGATTTATGCTCTGCATACTGACTGAAAAACCTGCGCCGCGATTATGTTAAATTGACCGCTTTCCAGCTAATCTGGCAACCCCGCGTTTGTCCATTAATATTTCATAATTATAAATATTTAAGTCACATTAAGTTGATGTTATTGCGTAGCCGGATGCTTCTATATTTGATAACTGGTGTTATTATATACGAATAATGCGCGAGTTGATTTTTAACACGATTTTCTCGTAAGTTTAGTGTTCATTGTTGCGGTGAGTAAAGCTGCATCTAGAGAAATTAAGCAGATCCTATGATGTGGTTTAAGCTCTTCTTCAAAATGTACTAATAGTACAGCAAATAAGCATATAACACCGATCATATGGACATCCATACATCGCAATGCCGTACGTGTTTTTACCACAAACAGCGAATATTTGTTGTTGTTGTTGTTGTTGTTGTTATTATTATTTTAGAAAAATTTGCAAAGCATTGTAGGTGATCAGACTCGTGTCCCCGTTCCACAATCCTCAACTACAGTCACTTGTTCATTTCATGGCATCGGGGTCTCGTTATTTCAGCACCCAGACATTTATGGACATGGGATGGAATTAAGCAACATGGTAATATGACCAGACTCATCCATCTACACCCGGTCACTCCAAGCACTACGAACAAGTGTCTGATTTTCAAGCGAAGTTTATAGCCATAGTGTGATATAAAGCGAATAGCAACGCTGTATGGGGCAACCCATTTTTTCGAGAGACTAAAAGAGATTGTCTCTTTGAGTAGCAATTCCGTTATGAAGACTGAGTACAACCCTAGATACTAAGCTACAGCACAAACAAAACTATGTATAAGAGAGACTTACTAAACGTACCAGGCAATCAGCCGATACCTCGCCACAGGTTACCGAAGAGTTACGTGTAATGTACATGTAATGAATGGTAATGTATAATATGTATATATGTAAATGATATACTGTAACAAACCAAAACTCCAATTGGCAAGTCAGCAAACATCACTCTGTTCTGTTCTGTTCCTGGGGCATTTACAAAACCAACGTACGGTACCGCCAAGGTTGGACAACATTGCATGAAGCAGCTAAATGTTGCCAGGAACTAGTTCATCATGTATGCAAAAATGTGTACTTTGGTTGAAACAATTCTATAAAGGCAGTACTACAGAGCATATTGATTTTTGCGCACGTTATGATCAACGCATGATGGACTAAATTGAACTATTGAAAGTGTAGCATTAGTACACTGTTATCTGTGCGCCCGATAAACAGCATGCATGAACAAATAATTCTTAAACGAAATCCCCGCCTTGGAATTTCCCCAGACTATTGCCCTGACATAACACAAATAATATTATCAATAATAATAATAATAATAATAATAATAATAATAATAATTTTTATGCTTATGTAGACCAACTAATTTGTGATGTATCACACACACACACACACACACACACACACACACACACACACACACACACACACACACACACACACACAAGGCAGTAAGATCGTGTGCGCACTAGAAATTGTCCAAATTTTGCCTTCCCCCAAAGCATTATGTTGCGGATAGAGCAGGTGCAACGACGGCATACGTCTCTCTGTTGACTTGCGATCTAGTTACCGACCGCGTGCGGCCATCCGATATCACTCTCCTTGTCGGCAACGGTGCGGCCATCCGATATCACTCTCCTTGTCGGCAATGGTGCGGCAACGGTGCGAGCCATCCGTTATAACCGGACCCTTAAATTACGTTAGTCTTGTTTGCGCTACAAAGTGCTTGCCAACTACTCGACCATGTTGTCGTTTGGATTTCAACGTGTGCGCGCGGCCACGCTGTCATAATACTCCCACGATGCTCACCGGCCCGCGTCCGACCATTGTGTCGTACTCGGTGACCAGTGGGCAGCCACCTGGCGAGCCCCATGACCAGATTATACGAGGGGCCCGCCTGGGGTGGAAAAGATGTGAGGCTCTTGCAAGCATTTTGTCTCTTGGCGAGAGCACTTGCGGATCTGATGGTGATGGCGAAGACACGCGCTAACCGAGTCATAATAGACGAGTGTTTATGCTTTTTCCGCGGCGGCGTCTGTGCACATGTTTTTCAAACAGGCAGATGGGAAAGATGGGAGGGAACGCAGAACAGTAATGGCCACTGGCGGTGCGCGAAAATCAATAATAAGCTCTGACCCTATTGTAAATTTCCAGATACCCGCTTAATAATGCGCCAATTCATGTAGTCATTCTTTGTTCATCTGGCGAGACCTGTCAATGCTCAGCGAACGCTTGTATTCACTTGGAATTAATTAGCGTTAAATATGGTAATTATACGTTTCATACACGGAGAACAAAAGCAGAATAATTAATACTTGAGTTATAATTAGCTTACGTCGTCTTTACTAGAAAGAGAAATGAATAGTCTTGGTAAGATACTATATGTGTGTGAAGAATAGTTATCTAAATACAATTATCGTCACACGTAGGTAGACATTGAGGCAGACGAGGGATACCGACAGGCAGACATGGAGACACGTATGCAGACAGCTAGTCAGACAGCCAGCCCTATAGTGACAAACCGAACCATCGTCAGACAAAACTATAAACAGGCATGATACATGACATGCAAAGTGGCAGACGAAACATTGGCGAAGGCATTGGCAGAACAAATAGTATATGGGGAGGTGGTCTACGAATATGGTATGAAAGAGGAGTCATGTAGAAAGTAAATTATGTGGGAAATGGAACATACATGTACACGACTAGAAAAGTATTACGGGGAAATATTATGAGAAATGATTGCAATGCCAAAGTTAAACATGACCGAATAGAAATTAAAGAAAAGCGGTCACGAAAAATAAATAAAACGCGTCCGAAAGATGGAATAAGCCAAGAATTAAAACGTATCGTGTTGCCCGCGCAACATTTAAAATTGCGGAGTTTCTAACGCGATTCTAAGAAAACACACGGTTACGTGAGTGGTATATACACGCGAAGTAATGCGCAGATAAAAGCTATTTCCCGAGTCCTTGTCGAAATTCGAGACATTTTTGAACGTAAGATTATCATATTATTCTTACGCTTAATTATAATCGGATTCGCTAATGAGGTGCCACGTATTAAAACACCATTAAGGTATTTTTGAGCTTTTTGCGATGTCGAGCCATTTTCCGCATAGAAAAATAACCTACGATAGTCAAGCGATGCGATCACTTAAATCAAAACGCCATTTACGTTCATTGTACTAATAACGCACTAATTATCGTGCTTAATATCATCGGAGGCTAAACTAGATCTGGTTAGGGAGAGAGAGCGCGCGTGAGAGAGAGAGAGTATAACACAAATAATATTATCAATAATAATAATAATAATAATAATAATAATAATAATAATTTTTATGCTTATGTAGACCAACTAATTTGTGATGTAGCGGTCATTTCATATGCTAGTAGAAAGCAGATTCCCATTATTTTTGCCTATTCTATAGCTTCCAACTGATGTTCTTAAAATTTTGAAGATCTATAGCAAATGAATTCCGTTTATATAATCAGTATAGTATCATAGTATCAATTTTGTGATTTAATTGGATAATGATTGTTGAAATTGTGTCGAAAACCCTAAAGAGTAGCAAACTGTAGCAAGTGTAGCAAAGTGTAACAAAGTAGTAAAAGTAGCAAAGTGTAATATCCGCGCAACTGCCAGGGGTGTAAGGTCGTGCTGCTCATTTGCTTTAAAATGTTCAGGAACTCAACCAGTGCACGTGTGCAAAATTTCACAATTCTATATAAAATTGCACAATTCATGTGCCTATCCGCCGTACTATAGTGCTTTTGGCAATGCTTTACGAACAGGGAAGACGTTAGTTCGTACAATACAGACCCTCCCTCCAATGTATTCTCCCCTTTAGTGTGAAATCCCTGTCAATTGTACATCCACCCTTCAAAATATATTCTCCTTCTAATATGAATTTTCTTTTCAACGTCGATTTTTCCCCATTGAAAATTCACCTTTCAGTGGAAATTCCCCTTGCAAGTTGCGCTCTCATTCGCTAATCGTGGTTACCTGTCCAGCGCGCAGGACGTCGTCCTGGTGCAGGTGCACATCGTGCCGCCAGTCAGTCCATGCCGCATATTACGTAATTAAATATTTAACCAAAAAATCACCAGGCATTTACCTTTCTAGAATATTCGTCGATACATGCGAGCGCGAGGACAATGGCGTCGCTAGCCCAATGTCGCCACGCTGTCCAGCCGGCCCTGCATAATGTCGCCACGCTGTCCAGCCGGCCCTGCATAATAGCGTAGCGCAGCTTGTTATATGTTAGCGTCCATGCGTGCTGCGGACATATCATCAAACAAGCCATTTGAGTACAATTAATTTTGTAAAAGCTTTAAGCAGATTGCTTTTTCCCCTGTAAACGGTGAACGGGAATAAAATTGCGTAGTTATGCTACCACTAGCAGCGGCATTTTGCCTACTAAATGTCTGCATCGAAATTACTCTGTGCATACATGATTTGATGCGCGCATAGTGACGTACCTAGGATTCGTATTCCCAATTATATCGTTCGCGTCATTTACCGTTCCGATTCAATTCCATTCGATTCCGCTCGTTCCATTTTTATTCTATTCCCGTCTTTTGTTTCCGTTGCTTTTATTTTCGTCCTTTCAATTCTATATGCGCTATTTCTTCTATTTTTATTTCAGCGTTTTCAATTTATTCCGCTAGCACGGCGCCTGCTATTCGCTCATTTCCTTTCCTTCCGCTGTGACAGTCTTCTATTCCCTTATTTCCTTATGTTCTGCTGCTCCAGTCCTGCATTCGGAAGCCCAGCTCTCCTGCATTTTGCAGAGTCGTATATGCACATGCTTTACTACTGCCCCGGCCCGCAGTACCGTAGCCTGCGGGGGACAAGAGGGGCAGCTGCCCCCCCTAGATTTTGGAGCAAAATTAAGAAAATAAATTGTTCTACTAAAAGAGAATTGTCGTAGTCAGAATGAAAGCTGTACATGTACTCAAAAGTGCCTCAAATACCATCTCCTGCGATCTACATTTTCAACATTTTCTGTGGGAGGACCCCCAGACCCCCCACCTGTTTCTCAACCCCTTCTTGAAATCCTGCATCCGCCACTGTCCCCTCAAGAATTTGTTCAGCCTACGGCCCTGCCCGCGTGCGTGCCCACTGCACTAGCCGCAACGCATGCCCACCCTCAGGCCGTCCAACCCGGCAGGATGAATCACACGTCATCTCCCACCAACACACCCACTCACATTGACATCATCCGCATGAAGGTAGTAGTACTAGTAGCCTCTAACGCACAATGCATTTTTGCAACGGTCCGTAAGTATGCGACTATTATATTATTAAATTAATGATCGTGGCAAGACGCCGCGCGGCGCTGCGCTGCACTCGGGTCCCGCCGCCGATCGAAAGAGAATCCCGCATGCTGACATATCGATCGATACACACGGGCGAGAGCGAGAGAGGGAGAGGAGGGAGAGAGCAGGAGAGAGAACGGCGCAGTCGCACATCGTTTTGTTGCTAGACGGATCTATTCTTATCGGCGCGTGCATGTGGGCAGTTGAAGGGGGAATATTCATAGGGAGCGCAGGCAGCGTGCTGGATCTACAGTTACGGCAGCAGTAGCAGCAGTAGCGGCAGTGGCAGCGGTAACAGCGGTAGCAGCGGCAGCAATAGAGGTACGAACTCGCCGCAGCAATATGATCGTGTGTTTGACGCGGCTCATGCCGCTGTTTATCCAGCTCAGCTTCCTGTGGGTCCGTCTAGAAGCCGGTGTCGTCGTAGACTCGGCGAAAAAAGGTACGTGCGTAACACTCGCGCGCGCGCGCGCTCTCTCTCTCTCTCTCTCTCTCTCTCTCTCTCTCTCTCTCTCTCTCGCTCTTTCTTGCTCGCTCTCTTTCTCTCGCTCTCTCGCTCGCGCGCGCTCTCTCTCGCTTACTCTGTCCTCTCGCTCGCGCACTTTCTCTCTCGCGCTCTCTCTCTCTCTCTCTTGCTCGCGCACTTTCTCTCTCCCCCTCTCTCTCGCTCGCTCCCTCTCTCCGTACATGCATGACGTGTGTAGATTATATAGAAGAGGTTTGGGGATGGCGTAATGCGAGGATGGTGGGAAACACTCGTAGGACCTATAATGTATAACCGTCAACACGAACGCACTAAAGCGTACTACTACCATGTGCTACTAAGATTGCATAGTAAGCGTATGTACGACCACTACCAGTATGCGCGTATTATGAGTATGTACTACTACTACTACTACTACTACTACTACTACTACTACTACTACTACTACTACTACTACCTACTGGCTTACGCTACTGCTACTGCTACTGCTTACTACTTACTTCTACGCTACTGCTAACTACTACTACTACTACTAATACTACTTACTACTGCCACTGCTACTTCTACTGCTAACTGCCTTACTGCACTGCTTACTGGCTACTGCTGCCTGCTGCTGCTACTGCTGCTGCTGCTGCTGCTTCTGCTGCTTGCTGCCTGCTGCTGCTGCCTCTACTGCTACTGCTACTGCATTACTGCTACGCAACGCTACTATCTACTACCTACGTACTACTACTACTCACTACTACTAACTACTACTCACTACTACAACTACTGCCTACTACTACTACTTACTTACTACTAACTACTACTAACTACTACATGACTGCCTACTACTACTACTACTACTACTACTACTACTACTACTACTATCTACTACTACTACTGCTACACGAACTACTACTATACTTACTACTACTAACTATCTATGACTACTGCTTACTACGACTACTACTACTACTACTACTACACTAACTACTACTACTAGACTACTACTATCGCCTCCACTGCTACTGCTGTATTTACGCTGTACGTTTACTAAAATCCGGCGACTGCTCCCCAGTGAGCGCATGCCGCGCGACACACTCAGTGGCAGTGAGGAGCGCAGCGTACTACCCGCGGCAAGCGCTTCTGACATCGCCACAATACGCGGCCGCCGCCGCTGCTGCTTGCTGCTGCTGCCGCCGCGAGTCTGCTGCTGCTGCGCCACTGCCTGCTGCCTGACGGCGCTGCCCTGCTGCTGCCTGCCGCCACTGCTGCTGCTGCTGCTGCTGCGCTGCCAGCCTGCTGCCTGCCGCCGCTGCTGCTGACTGCTGCTGCCGCGCCTGCTCTGGCTACTCTGACGATGACGATGATGGCAGATCTGATAAATTAACGGCGCGGCTGTGAGTTCACGCGTCTCGCCATCGCAAGATTCCGCGTAACGCCACCGCACGCACGCACGCACGCACGGCACGCACGCGCACACGTATGAACACCACCGCACCCATACATCAGGTACGGTGGACCATTTGACGGAAATGTCACATGCAACTACACACAAGACCATATACTAAGTCTTCTAATGCTTTCTAGACGTCTACCAGGCACTCGTAACTATGCGTTGCATAATGCAAAAGAGTGCACTCTAGTACACGGAATTGCACCGAAAAAAAATCCCAATTAGAAATAAAAACGCATTTTCTAGGAGACTCAAATAGTGCAACGTGAACAATTTGCGAGGCTTGCTGTTCGTATGCACCCGGTGCATACTCATCAGCATTGCCGCAAGTCACACTCAATAATGGCCACCCTTGGCATGTGACTTACGCAAAAAGTAGGCTGCTTCGAAAATATCCCCGGCCGCCCCGCAACGCAACCCCAGACGAACCGCTTTACACCTGTCGGATTCAGCAAAATTCTAGTTTCTGAAATTAACAATTGCAAGAGTTCTAGCCTTTCTAATGAGAAATAAAACAGAATTTCAAGCGCACGCATACACTGAAATACGATCTCATCCGTCCCAGCGCTCACTGGCTGATTCGCCGCCGTAATACCTTGTATATATATATATACTATATATATATATATATATATATTATTATATATATATATATTAATATATATATATATATTATATATATATGAGCTGAGCATGCCTCGTCTGTGTCGTGTGTGTGTGTGTGGTGTGTGTGTGTGTGTGTGTGTGTTGTGCTGTAGTGGTGTGATGTGTGTGTGGTGCTGTGTGTGTGTCCGTTGTGGTGTGTGTAAGTGGGGGGGGGGGGGGCGGTATACGTGTGGTCGCGCCCGCACGGCTGTAGGTGGGTACTGTCAGGTCCCGAGCGTGAAGTTTTGGCTCTGATAGCGGCTGTAGTATCGAACGTGCGCGACATTCATTATTGTTGAAGTGATTGCTTGCTATTCACCGTACGAGAGCGCTTTGTAGTAATATGCGCCTATCTGATGTAAACGACTGGAGCTGCACGCATGTCGAGCATGCTCGTAAACACTCGTGTCTCTATTTTACATGAAACCAATATGTTCGTGATAGCCACGTATCAAAGCGAAACAGAGAGAGGGAGGTGGGGGGGGGGGGGGAGATAAATAGAGAGAGAGTGAGAGAGAGAGAGAGAGAGAGAGAGAGAGAGAGAGGAGGTGTTTGAAAACGTATTTACATATGTATTTTGGATGCGCATAGACCATTTAGACTCGATATATGCACGTATAGAATGTGGTCGTTTACCAGCTATATCCCATGCTGAGTACTAACGCATATATAATCGCTATATAAAGGCCGAGATCCTTTATGCATAAGAAGTGTGTTATAGCGGAGAAATCCTATAGCTTCGTAACATCTCGGAGAACCTATCGTCTTGCTGTAGACAATGGTCCGGTCACGCCGTGACATGTGTGTTAACTCTGCAGCAGGGCGTTTCCGTAACATTTTAATGAAATTACTATCGCTGTTAAGTCACGCATCGTGTATCATTGAGTCATATATAATCCGTGCCCCTCGACCATGCTGGTTTCTCTCTCTCTTTCTCTCTCTAACACTCATTCTCTTTCTTCGTTATCTCGCCCCGTCTCTCTCTCTCTCTCTCTCTCTCTCTCTCTCTCTCTCTCTCGTTCATTCTCTTTCTTCTTTATCTCGTCTTTCTCTATCTTTCGTTCTCTTTCGTCTTTCTCTCGCCCTCGCCCTTTCTCTTTTTATCCCTCTCTTTCTTTGTCTCCGCGGGAACAACGGTCCTCGATCAGAATTTGAGGGATTCCACATTCCACATTCAGAGGATTTGACGCGATATTGACAGTTGTACATGCTTAGCCCCCTACCCGGCCTGCCTCGCGCGCAAGCCATTAATCATCAAGAGTTTTGGATGCGCGCGTAGATTTTACGCTGGAAAGCCCACGAATGGTATCGAATGGTATCGCCTTAGCGGTCGTAAATTTTGCGAGTGCGACGTCGCGATGACGAATTCTCCACATTACGTCGTCTGCGCCGATTGCGGCGTGCAATCGCCCTAATCACAGTAGTCTAGCCTATACTCTCTTGCACATTATCTTCCACTCGCCCGCGCGTATCGTTGTAAAATCCTCCTCCTCGCCTCTTGTTAGATGGCGACAAGGTGCAGCCGAGGCAGTAGAGATGACACATTATCGGTGGGATAACCGCAGTGTATCGAAGCGGCCGGGGCGCAGGCAACATCAGTCGAACTGCACCGACGCAAGCACTCTATCCCATGTGATGAACGCGAGCCATACTAGATACTACGGCGTGACGTGGTCGCTTAGGCGCTGTAGTGCATCGGACTGGCAGAGCCAAAGCTAAGTGAAGCTCAGCTAGCTATGACTCTAATGTAAAGGGTCTCTAGTTCGGCCTAAGGTTCTATAAAAAGAACCGGTATGTGAGCCGTAGCGGTTTCAGGTCGTTGTTGATGTTCCTGTGTAGATTGTGATTCATCCGTGTATTACTACCGGTGAGGTATGTGTGTAATAGCCTCGTGATTCCCGTGAACAAGCACAGGGGTCGATGTCACCAAATGGAAGACTTAGTGTGTTTGGTAGGAGTAGCGACCATACCTAGAAATGAATATGTCTCTTGAGAGAGAAGATCGTTGCGTGTGCCACTGCTGTATCCCATCGGTCATGGCTGAGGTCTCGCTAGCCATCGTTAGATTATCGTATCTCTAGAGAATCTACACGCAATCATTCGGTGCAACCTGATTGCTATAGGCCTACACGTCTGCATATAAATATGTGACGAGGCATTCGGTGAGAACTTGGGAATTAGAATGTCGAATCAACACCATGCAGCGCTGCGCGTATACAGCAGCGCTGCATGTACATAGGCAGGCGCATCGCTGCATGCACGCACGCACGCACGCACGCACGCACGCACGCACGCACGCGCACACGTATGAACACACGCACCCATACATGCAGGTAGCGGGGAGCCATTTGACGGAATGTCACATGCAACTACACGACAAGACCAATACTAAGTCTTCTAATGCTTTCTAGACGTCTACCAGGCATCTAACTTGCGTGCATAATGCAAAAGAGTGCACTCTAGTAACGAATTTCACCGAAAAAAATCCCCAAAAACGCATTTTCTAGAGACCAAATAGTGCAACGGTGAACAATTTGCGGAGGCTTGCTGTTGTATGCACCCGGTGCATACTACACATTGCCGGCACACACTCAAAATGGCCACTTTGCCATGTGAGTTTACGCGAAAAAGTAGGCTTCCTTCGAAAATTCCCCGGCCGCCCCAGCAACGCACCCCAGACGAACCGCTTACACTGTCGGATTCAGCAAAGATTCTAGTTTCTGAAATTAACAATTGCAAAGAGTTCTAAGCCTTTCTAATGAGAAATAACAAATTCAAGCGCACGCATACACTGAAATACGATCTCATCCTGTCCCAGCGCTCA
>NW_014577338.1:82313-94813 GCF_000485595.1 Priapulus caudatus | reverse complement strand
ATGTTTTATTATTGTTATATTGACATTAGCTCTCGAGTGTTATAGCCCTTCGTTGCCAACACGCATTTTTTTAATAATATATTTTCATTAACGTTTTCTTAAATATGTCTTATTTTTAGACGAAAGAAAGAGACTCAAGGTTGACGCTGTAATGTGCATGTAAACACGCCGTCAATGCTCAAAGGAAAATCCCAACTTAATGCAGAGACAGTTGTTAAGGATAGACGTATCGCATCTAAGAGGATTCATGTAGAAAGGGTCATTGGTCTAAGCAAGACATTTAAAATATTAAAAAGAGACCTGCCCCATCAGTGGAAGAATTGTTAAGGTGTGCTTTATGATTTCCAACTTTAGGCGAGCTATTGTTAGCAGTAATGCCTAGTGTCTGTAGTAAATGGCTGCATTTTAGAAATAAAGATATACATAATTTGTATTGCAACTTGAGTCTTTGTAGCTTTAATAATCTCAATAAACATATTACATAACTCCTGAGCACAAACAAAAGAATCAACACCCACTTCACATATGCACCACTAATATCACGTGAATCTCAATAAACATATTACACAACTCCTCAGCACACACAAAAGAATAAACACCCACTTCACACACGTACGCATGCACGCACGCACACACGCACGCACACACTTGTACACACGCACGCACGCACGCACGCATGCACACATGTGTACCTGCACACGCACGCACACACGCACGCATGCACGTACATGTATGACCACACGGACACGCACGCACACACGTGCACGTTTACACGCACGCACGCATGCACGCATGTGTACCGTACACACGCACGCCCGCATATACGTGTACGTGCAAACGCACGCACGCATGCACGCATGTGTACGTACACACGCACGCACGCACATACGTGTACGTGCAAACGCACGCACGCATGTGTACGTGCACACGCACGCCCGCACGTACATACGCACGCATGCACGCTTACATAGATGACCACACGCCACGCACTCACACACGCACGCACGCACGCACACACGTGAACGTGCAGCACCACGCACGCACGGATATATATTGTCAGCGCGAATATAGTGGTGTACGCATAGGGGCTCTTCTGAACGGCATACATGTACCTACATAATACATAATCTTCAATAAAATATTACATAACTCTCTCAGGCACAGCCAAAGAAATAAACAACCACTTCCCCACTCTATCCCGGGTGTGCATTGGGTACGGCGTAATCTTCACCTCTGCAGATGTGCTGGCCTCAGCGGCAACTGTTTCTAGAGCGGCGTAACCCATTGGACAATATCTCCAATCTCTTACAGAAGGGCGAGCTTGGTTTGTGTGTCTGTCCTTCTGTCGATCTTCTCCCCCCCCCGTAAGAGCCACCCCCACACACCATATATATTCTTAATCAGCATGTCGCGACGATCAAGCAAGTCCAAAAAAAAGAAAAAATACACAAAATAAAAAAGTTTAAAATTACAATTACAAATTATTTATTATTGTAAAATGATCGCACGAGTGGCCGCTATATACCCTCCTACTAATCAATGGCGGCCGTTTCAACTGGCCTCATACATCGACTGCATGTTGAATTTGCATCTTTGACCGCTATTGTCTCTAGCTGTATTGTCCGACTATTTTGTAGTTCTATTAAAAAAAAAATTTAGCTTCGAAGGAGAGACAAAAGCGTCGTACCACGACTACTGCTGAAAGGTATAAATGCTCTCAACTTGCTGCTTATTTTTGGTTAACAAGGTAGCGTTTACTCACACCCATGTCGTGAGTTGCGTAGCGGTTAGGCGATAGGTTAGCCGTTTTTAAACCTGGGATTGTCAAATAGGAATCGCCCTTATTTTTTTCGCAGGCCACTCAGGCACTTCGTATTTCGAGTTTTCGTTATTTATCTCCTACAAAAATCGCCGGAAATCTATACTGTCTGTCTGTCTTCTTGAGACCAGAAGAGGTCAACCCGTCAGATATTCTCAATCATATTGGCACGCGGACGACCATTTTTAGGCCAAAAAACAATTTGGCAACAAAAACGCGCAAAATAAGGGCAAAACAACAAACAAACGATTTCCCGCCCAAAGAAATACATAGCGCCAGCAGAAAGTTAACAATA
The DNA here is from genome assembly GCF_000485595.1 of Priapulus caudatus. Taxonomy (NCBI): domain Eukaryota; kingdom Metazoa; phylum Priapulida; class Priapulimorpha; order Priapulimorphida; family Priapulidae; genus Priapulus; species Priapulus caudatus. The sequence goes on along the minus strand of NW_014577338.1, from coordinate 92,699 downwards.
AACAGCAATCCTACGCTCGACTATACACTGCAGCAGGAAAGTCAAGACGAATCTAGACAGCAATCCTTATAGCGCTCAACTATAGTACAGCGGCTCAAAATCAGGCAAATCGCATGAAATGCCGAAACGCAAGCAATAGCACAAAACGCATGAAATAGCAGAAAAGCAGTAACCCCAAAAAAATCCCGGGCATCGCCGGGTAGCCCAGCTAGTATACAATATAGAGGCAAGTATATAGTATATATATATATAGTAGACAATATACAAATAATAGAATTTTGACCATAGAAGAATGTTTTAGCAACTGGTCCCTCGATCAATGTTGTCACTCTTCATGTACAGATAAAACTATTGACATCGTGTTTATTCGCGTTGTCTATCAGGCTGTCAGTCACACTTCGCTACGCAGATCTGCAGCGGTTGAGGGCTGCATCGGGTGTCTAGAAAACGAGGACATAAAGCCTAAGACCTAAGACCTAATCCTAACCCCAACCTTAACCTTAGGGGGTTAGTAAGGGGGGCGGGTTAGGGTTAGGGTTAGGGTTAGGGTTAGGTCTTGGGTCTTAGGTCTTCGGTCTTCGTTTTCTAGACACCCGGGCTGCATCGTATGGCCGACATAAAACAGTGCCGTCTTCAACGATAACTAAAATCCAGTGGTGGACAGCTAGTATTATCGCATAGAGAACGCTTGTCCACACGCTGCGGGCCACTCGTGTCTTCATATGGTTATCAGTAGCGGATGTGATGTTATTATGTGCAATTATTTGATGTAGATGCCATCTCTACACTCGCAATATACCGTCTTCGACTTTCTCATTCCATCTTGACATCCATCTATATCACCAGTCTACTGCAAATATACAGTCATTTGGAACTGTTTGCAAAAATAGATGCATGTGAGATATTACAAGTCACACAGCAGGCAGCGCATCATGTACCCAATATATTTCCAATAATAATCAATCACTTCTTATCAGCTTCACTCAGACCTTCGAATATTTTATTGAAAGAAAATTTCTGCAGCAGTTTTCTCGTTTTTCATCGCTAGCGTAGCGCAGGATGACGTGACTGCGACGCTGTTTGGTCGCAGTAACGACCATGGCTACTGTATTTAGTCTTTTGCTGCTAGGTTAAACGCCGACACAATCTCAGGTCGAGCCTCGACTTGTCACGTAATTGTCTGCATCAAGCTCGCGGGTTAGCTGAGATTCCACTCGTGGTTTAGAGGGCGCCACATGTATCGCCTGCTAACGTTCGCATAGCGCCATGTTTGTGGTGGATCAATGGTACGCTGTGTGAAATAGCACACGTAATAACGTTATTTTTTTCGGCACAAATGCATGTATTCATGAAACCCCAAGGAGTTATTTTATTCTAATACGGTATTCCATTTGCTTACATTGCGTGGATTTCCCTAACCCGCATCCACGTGAAATAAACCAGTTTCTCGCTGCCATTTTTTTATACATGGAACATTCTAGATTTTCACGCTATGAAATACGAAGACCGGAAAGCTAATCCTAATCCTAACTGAGCGCCACTTCAGCGAACCGAACCTTAATGCTAAAAGGAACAAATCCGTTCAGCGAAGAAATCGCTCCTAACACATGCCACATATTTCTCGATTATTCAGCCATGCACTGTAGCATACATGAAGTGTAAGGCACCCAATAACTACGGGAATGCAAACCCGATTTATTACGGGAATGTGAAACTGCAGCGACAGGAAGGCGTAGTGTCTAGTCAGCCTCTCCTTGCCATCATTGTCCACCTTTGTGTGTTCGATCCACGTAGCAACATCCCTTCCCTTCGAGGTCACGGCTGCACTATGTGGCACCAGATTGCATTATGCAATTTCGAAAATTGCCCCCAAGCCAAATGATAGCTTCCACGATTGAAACATTCTTATGAATTCTATATATGTATCGTTGGCGCTTGGGTGTCAGTTAAGGAATCCAATAAAGCGACAAGGAGCAAGACTGGTCTGCGACTAGGCGCCGTATACATAGTAAATGTGTGCCACGATTTCAGCCCAAGTTATTTGAACAGAAATGCCAAGTACTATGTAGCATTGCGTGTTAACATAATACTCTCGAGCATACCTCTCGCATCGAATAGTAATCGTAGGCGTCCGTGGTATTCGCGTAAGAAAACCTCGTATAGTGCCGTAAGGTTTCTAGGAGAGAGAGAGAGAGAGAGAGAGAGAGAGAGAGAGAGAGAGAGAGAGCGCGAAAGAGAGAGAGAGAGACTCGATACGATGTTTAATCATTCAGTACCATATTCAATTCAGTCATCTTTAGTAGAGCAACGGTACCCGCACGCCAGCGTCCCTTCTCATAGTAACCGTATAAAGGATAACGTGTGTTTAAACGACTCGTCAGTAATAGGCTCCTCAGGAATGATTGCCAAGCAGATGACGTACGTAATTGGAAGTAAAGTCGACGCGATTAGCATATTTGGAAGATCTAAACAAGCGATGGCGTCGAACACTTGTACGTTTATGGCATCGGTATCGTATGGCGATTCACGTTACAATGTTTGTGCGTGTAGTTAGCAGCTGCCGGATCTGGTGGTTATGGTGGCGAAAGACTTCCATGCTTAAACACGGGCGATTGTGACGTTAAATATGCAGTTATTAGTCAGTTATGTACATCTAATCCGTTTGCTCGGCAATGTTTGGGACCTCTCTCTGTCTCTAATAATAGATAATTATTTTATTACTAATAATCTATTAATAGATTCATCTATTATTATTCACTCCTGTTATTATTCTTGCTTCTACATATTCACCTAAACGCGTAACAATGTACACCGAAGAAATGGAATGTGGCACCTATTGGGGGCCTACTCAAGAAACGGCGCAATGCTCAAGAACGACTAAATAATACGGCGCAGCAAAATAACCGCTTCCGCTATCGTTACATGTATAGCGACCGAGTCTTGCCCATGCGGACAGCATAAAGGCGAAGTAGTGTGCGCCGTATGACATCGTTCCCCGATCGTCACGAGGCGACCTAATACAAAATCGATGGTCTTGGCATGAAATTTGCAACAGTTTCACATGGCAATCAATTCAGTTTGCAGAGGGCTAGTCTGAGAAATGGCTAAATGAGCTATTAAACCAGCTCTTCAATTCTTGATTCTGGCAAGTTTCGATTTTAAAAATGCTCAAAATGTACAAAGCGCGAACTTTGCAGTGTCGTTTACGAAAAAAGATGTCGTTTTCCGTTATGCTTGTGATGAGAACTTAGACGCTCGCGTCTGGGAGGAATGATTAAACGGATGCGATCAATGCATATACGCGTTGCGCTTGCATATCTGTCACTTCCTCGGTTCGATAAATTGTTAATAATCATATTTGTTTGCAAATGAATGACGGCCGGTGATGTGAGATATTTCTCAGCTGTAGGCCTACTACGTACAGTACGCTAATCGCACGCTGGGGAACGCTGTATTAGGAAGCGAAAACTGCAACGAAGCAAACACGACGCACCGCAATGCGACGCACCGCTAAAAGCATAATCAAATGTCTGTAAATAGCAATTAATATGCAAATCGTTCGTCTATTGCGCTAATACTAAGCTAGTAGAGCAAATATTCCAGTGGAGAAAACAAATTTTTGCAGCATCTAAACCGTAGCGAGCTTACACGTGCACATGCACGTAAATGGAAGCTTATTTATGTAGAAACAAAGCCGGATTACTGTGGAAGCTAAGCTAATATAAACAAGAAAAAACATGAAAGCATGTGAGCTTCAATAGACACAAACATTTTGTCATTTAAATACGTTACTACTTGATAAGTTAATAACATAAAAGTAGTAGCGGAAGCACGTATTACATTTTTACCCCTGCTTTTATAGATTAGGCACGCGCGATTTAGCCTTTACTTCTACCAGTCACAGTTGCCCCCCCCCCACACCACCACCACCAACAACCGGTCACACATCGCATTGCATTAATCTAACTACAGTTCCCACTAATTAATTGTAACATTTGAAATCGGTGTGCACGCGTATGATCACGCAATGTAATCGTATGCAATCTTTCCTAAAGAGTATTGTGCCAGTCACGTGACCACACTATACCTCACGATGCTAGACAAATTAAAGAGCATTGTAAGGGTGAATGGTTATATTACAGCAGCTTCCTATCGTTGGATAACAGAATGCGAATGAGGAGAAACAGCGCAATTGTCCGCGAGAGGCCGTAAGAATAATGTAGAAAGGTGACCGAGGAAGAGGAGAGCAAGAAGTGGTGGTCATATATATAACTACAGATATATCATTTGGTCATTAGCGCAGTGACAATAGATAATAGAAACGATGATGCAGCTGTCACATACCCTGATGAATCAACTGCTTGCTAGATATAATACAGCAGATGGACGACATGGCGGCCAAGTGGTTATAGGTTACGGTCGACTGTACTTTGTAATTAACTGTAATCGAAAGGCGATTTAATGAATAATTCTTCGCAAATTAGCAAGGATATTAAACAGTTAACGTTTTGATTGACATCGAAAATATTACGAGTGCTCTTTCGCGAGCAAGTGTAATATCGGCCCGCCTAAAATATTTATGGGGTCCCTCGTAAAAATGTATCGATTTACTGATTTCGCTTTTCAACCCTTTCATTCCGCCTATATCGGATGCGTCCTCGAGTCCGTGCTTCATGTACAAGCACTGCTGCTGCTGCTGCTGCATCTGTATATGGCTAGCTGCACGTATATATCATGTTGCTCTTGTGTTTATAGGGAGGTGCTCGCTCTTCACGCGTCGCCATTATGAGAGGTTGCGAGCGCCGACACCAAGGTGCCCGACGTTTTCCTTGCATGCGCATCATTGCATGTGGGATCGAGCTGAATGATTAAAATATGCACGCGTCGATCATTTAATTATGAAGTGTGGCGGTGCAATCGCGACGTTGTCGAGCGAGTGATTTTTGAATACAAGCCGCGGCTTGTCGCCAGAGTAAATACCGCGGACGGTTACGTCGACAGCTGACATATGCCGTGCGTGCGTTCGTGCGTGCGTGCGTGCGTGCGTGTGTGTCAGAATTCAATGTTAGCGTTAGACGGATAGTGCTAACACGGACACAACTCACTAATCAACCCCGCTAAAATCACTTCGTTCGAGGTTCACGATTCACTGTAAACAAATCGAATCAACATTTTTTGCCAACCTTTTCTTATTGACGCAGTATGCTGACCGGAGAAACGCAACAAGAGACTAGTATTATCTGACATTATTATTCCTTGTTATCTCGACTTTCCTATGTTACCAAACCATCTTACTCGTTATAGTGGTTATTTTCACAATGCTGTAAATATAGCTATCATGAAATATATAAGTACGGGCGTTAGGCTGTCATTCGGAGTCAACGTTCCTAGCATTCTAGCAGACGAGAATCGCGAGCGCGTAAGAGTGTAAGTGTACGCGGCCGCAGCTGGACTATGGTGTACGATTTGTCAAATTAGTCAAACACATGTGTTTGTGCGAAATAACCAATATAAAATGCACAAACAACATATACTCTCTCAAAACAACATGTATATTTCCACAAAAACATATATACCTGTTTGCAAATTAACATTATGAAAATCCGCGGAAACCACTACCCGTTTTCTTGGCGGGACGCACAGATGATATTCGCCCAGCGCAACATCGTTTTCTTAAAATTGGTTTTCCACGGCCGCTGTGATTTACGACCTTAGACTGATCCTCGCCGCCAGCGCCACTCACAAGCTCGCTGCTCAGTGGGGCCGCGAAGTGCCGCGAACCCGTCTATTTCGACCTCCCACATGCAGTAAGTAAGCCACATATTCCAATGCAACTTAAGGTTTATTTCCACATAAAATAAAAGATTTGCAGACAAAATAGACATTTTAGTAAGAACAATTATTCTTTATGTTATGTTTAGTTTATTGTAGGCGTAAATAATATAATTTAGAGTTTTTTAGAACGTCATGTCATATTATTATAAGTAAGACACATATTCGATGAAAATAATCTGATGTTACGGGACGAATCATGGAGGTGAGTAGTTTTATTTCCGGAATAATCGTGAAATGCTGATTAATAAACATGTGTATGGTGGCCGAGGGCTGCCACTACAATTTTACCTCTAAAATAAATAAAAGCAAATAAAAAAAATGAAAAAAACGAAATGAAAATCAAAATCAAAATCAAAATCAAAATCAAAACGAAATCGAAATCGAAATCAAAATCAAAATCAAAATCAAAATCAAAATCAAAACGAAATCGAAATCGAAATCGAAATCAAAATCAAAATCAAAATCAAAATCAAAATCAAAACGAAATCAAAATCGAAATCAAAATCAAAATCAAAATCAAAATCAAAATCAAAAGTAAAGTGAAATGAGTTTACGCGTTGGCCGAGAGCTGCCAAAGTGAAATCAGTTTTCGCGTTGGCCGAGAGCTGCCAAAGTGAAATCAGTTTACGCGTTGGCCGAGAGCTGCCAAAGTGAAATCAGTTTACGCGTTGGCCGAGAGCTGCCACTACCATGATTCATTGCGATCCAGGCTATCCCACAATGCTTGCTATTACCGGTCGTGTATCCGTCCGTGTACATGCGCGTGTATCTGTGTGTACCCGCGTGCACACGCGTGTACGTGCGTGTACGTGCGTGTACCCGCGTGTACGTGCGTGTATCTGCGTGTACGTGCGTGTACCCGCGTGTACCCGCGTGTACGTGCGTGTACCCGCGTGTACGTGCGTGTACCCGCGTGTACGTGCGTGTACCCGCGTGTACGTGCGTGCACGTGCGTGTACCCGCGTGTACGTGCGTGTATCTGCGTGTACGTGCGTGTATCTGCATGTATTCTGCGTGTGCGTGCGTGCATCTGCGTGTACGTGCGTGTACGTGCGTGTACCCGTGTGTATGTGCGTGTAAGTGCGTGTATCTGCGTGTACGTGCGTGTACCCGCGTGCACGTGCGTGTACCCGCGTGTATGTGCGTGTACCTGCGTGTACTGGCGTGAAACGCCCAGTTGATTGTAAAAATACGTTTCTTCTGTTTTATTTTCATTTTTTATTTTTTACAACTCAACTGCATTCTTAGTCAGCTTACACCACGTAACACGCGAGGTACACCACAGTACACGCAGATACACGCACGGTGCACGCAGAATAGAGGCACAGTAACACGCGGCGTAACACGCACGAGATACACGGCTGATACGCACGTTACACGCGTGTACACGCACGTACACGCAGATACACGGCTACGTACACGCCAGATACACGCGGGTTTACACGCGGGTACACGCACGTGCACGCACGCTACACCGCGGGTACAGCACGCTTACATGCGGTACACGCACGTTAACACGCAGAATACAACGCACGTGCACGCGATGTACACGCACATACAGCGCTGGGTACCACGCTCACGATGCCCGCGGGTACACGCACGTTACACGAGATTATTCACACACGACACGCGGAGTTACACGCACAGTGAACGCGGGTACACGCACACGCGGGTACGACGCGGCGTAACACGCACGTACCGCGGCGTACACGCGCAGGTACACGCACAGTACACGCAGTACACGCCAATACACGCGACAGCACACGGCGGGTACCACGTACGTGCACGCGGAGTACACGGCACGTTGCACGCGGGTACACGCACGTACCACTACACGTACACGCGTGTGCACGACGGGTACACACAGATACACGCGCATGCTAACGGATATGTACGACCGGTAATGAGCAACGCATTGTGGGATAGCCTGGATCGCCAAAATGGAAATCATGGTAATGGCAGCTCTCGGCCAACGCAGTAAACTGATTTCACTTTGCCCAGCATCTCGGCCAACGCGTAAAACTGATTCACATTTGCAGCTCCTCGGCCAACGCGAAAACGGGATTCACTTGGGCAGCTCATCGGCCAACCGCGTAAAATCATCTGCACTTTACTTTTGATTTTGATTTTGATTTTGATTTTGATTTCGTTTTGATTTTGATTTTGATTTTGATTTTGATTTCGTTTTGATTTCGATTTTGATTTAGATTTAGATTTAGATTTTGATTTTGATTTCGTTTTGATTTTGATTTTGATTTTGATTTTGATTTCGTTTTGATTTCGATTTTGATTTTGATTTTGATTTTGATTTTGATTTTGATTTTGATTTCGTTTTGAACTTGATTTTGATTTTGATTTTGATTTCGTTTTTTATTTTTTTATTTGCTTTTATTTATTTCAGAGGTAAAATTGTAGTGGCAGCCCTCGGCCACCATACATGTGTGATCTATTGGGCTGAAGTAATTGTCTTCGTGGGTTTAGTTACCACGGTGTTTGATGTAAAATGAGACAGCAAAGGCCAACGCATTGACAAAAATAGCACTGCAGTGCACCTCGTGGCGCAAATACACTTTCCTACCGGTCAATATGGTGGCACCCGACTCCGAACCCCCTGCCAGCGCCCGCCTGTACTGTCTGTACTGGGCGCATTGTATACAGCTGTTAACCCCCCTCCCCGCACACACGCGATCACGCTATACGGCCACAGGCACTTGGGCCGTTTCAATAATAAAATGATGGTTAATATATACAACTTGTCAGTACTAGACCTACCAGTACCAGTAATAGTCTTAATGTTTGATTTGACCTAATAACTTCACTTCAATACCGTCCAATACACCGCTGCAACACATAGCGCGCACGCCATTGTGCATGCACAATTACACAGTAGATTCGAGTACTCAAACATATTTTCATGAGTTTGAGTGGCGCTTACGGTTCGGTGGGGTCGACGCGTTCCACCACATGTGCGATAGCATTCGCCAATGCTATCCGCTGTAAGGTGTGTATATTCTAGGATAGCATATATTGATATCTACACATTGAATGGGTAATGCGGATGCGCTATAATTAGTTACAGCGTATACTACGTGAAAACAAAACCAAATAGTTAGCAACAGCAGCAACTTATTGATGTTGAGTGGCAACAATTTCATTGCAGGCGTTTATAATTGTGTATTTCGTTATATGCTTTATTAACTGTATCGTGTATCGTGTAACTTGCAAATATTAGCATCACCAGAAAAGTACTAATTTTTTTTATTTCGATTCATGTTACGAAATTAAATTGCTCTGATGAATGTTCACTCATGTTATGTCTAACATTAAAAATTTTCTTGCATTTTCTTGTAGGCAGAGGTGGCCGCATGACCCTCCGCGCATCCGAAGTGGGACTCGTCGATCTGCAATAATGATATTTTAGAACAAAGTATTGCTTGCAGAACACAGTTAGTTCAGTCCACAATAGTGCTATTCGACAATCCTGGCTGAGCATGTCTCTTACCCAGAAGTATATCAGTTGAGTTATTTGTAGTATTCTGCTATCACACAATGATTGCTCTAATTGTTATGTTCAAACAGTTGCATTGTGGGAAGAGCCTCTTGAAATAAATGGCCGACCAGCAAGGTTAACAAACATAATCTGTCGTGTACATTATTGCCCTAAGTGGTTAAATCCATAATCATCAGCAGTTATTACACTGGCGACGAGGTGAACAACGCACCCACGCTTGTTTCGAAACAATGGGAGACGAATTCGGTGGTAAGAGAGGCATTCAGCCGTTTGAATGCTACACGGACCCGGCTACAGTAGGCACACGGTGGTCACGATGGCTGACGGCATTCGGATTTCTGGCTGATGGGAAAGGACTAATAATTGAAGACTTGATGGAAGGAGATGCACCACATAACCGCGCACAGAACATTACGCGTCAGAGAAGGAGAGCACTGTTGTTACACTTAGCTGGCCCCGAGGTGCAAGACATTTTCGCCACTCTACCAGACACGGGGGAGGTGAACGACTACACCCCATGTGTAACAGCACTGAACAGGTATTTCGTGCCGCAGGTGAACGTAGGTCGTACGCACGACAATTGTTTAACACTGCAGAGCCCAATCAAGGCGAGACATTCCAGCAATTTTCTACTAGACTGCGCAAACTTTCAATTGACTGCAACTACGGAGCGGACACAGAAAACCACATTCGTGATGTCCTGCTGTGGAGATGTACATCACCGTACATAAAGCGTAGGCTCCTGGAGGAAGGGGACGAACTGACCCTGGCCCGTGCACTGATTTTAGCGGCCCAGTGTGAGAAGATAGAGAGTCAGATGGGGCCCACACACAGTACTGGTGCAACAGGGGGAGACAGTGTGAACAAAGTGAGCTTCGGGTGCAAGTCCAGTAAGTTCAGTAGTGCTAGTAGCCGTAACAGCAAGGGAGTGCCCCGTAAACAAGCGAAGGAACAAGCGAAGGGTAAGTGCTACAGATGCGGTACTGAAGGACATTATGGCAGTGACCCCAAGTGCCCGGCCAAAGGCAAGAAGTGTAACA
>NW_014577338.1:79131-82288 GCF_000485595.1 Priapulus caudatus | reverse complement strand
TTAGCTTGGTTGCTACCTGTGCATCGTTGAGCATTTCTTGGAATTCAAGATGGCCGCCGCCGTTCATCTTGGATTTTGGTCAATTTACAATTTGTGATCTCGATGCCCTAGAGTGTCATGCAATACCTATTTTTAAGGGTTTTCGAGGGCAGGGAGTCCATTTCTGGAGTTATCTTTTGGATATGGGGTCAAGATCAATGTCAAAATGAAGGTAAGCGGTCAAAATAAGGCACTTTAATGTAAATTCACTGTTCATAGATAGTAGATAGGCATATTTCAACGAGAAAATGGCAAACAGCCTTAAACAGTACACAATAAACAGTAGTTGTCACAATCCTCTATGACTCTAGGACTCTAGTACCATGTCCACTGTTACAATTCTTTCCGTGTAGTTCCATTGACCCTTCCCTCTATCATGGTGCCTGTGGAGGAGGCGCTGACGTCCGTCATCTCGACGATAATCGAAAACGTGACAGAGACGTGGACGACATCGCAGCTGTACTCCATGTACCTCGCTGCCTCGGGCACAGTGTTAAGAAGACAGTTCATGTCCAGTGTCATGGCCCACTTCGGTGACAAGCTGCTCTTACTCCACATCGAGGGCTCTGACAGTGTAGTTGGATTTAAAGCCAACCTTGGAAAGTTTATCCGAATTGTCGCCAATGTGCTGCTGAATGCACTGAGCCAAGGTCAGTGATGGCTTGGTGATGGCACCCCTGATACGAGGCTAGCGACTAGTTTAAGAAGAGTTGCACTGATGACGGCGATGATCTGAAGAAGCTAGTGAGGAAGATCCGGAGCGAGGTCATGGCTACACCTAGACCTGGAAACTACAACCTCAATGACTATGCTCGTCACAAGGTCATCGAGAGCACCAGTGCAACTCTTCTTAAACTAGTCTCTAGCCTCGTATCAGGGGGTGCCATCACCAAGCCATCACTGACCTTGGCTCAGTGCATTCAGCAGCACATTGGCGGTGCCAACAGAAACCAGACCACGTTCGGGCTGGCTGTGAAACTACACCACAAGCATGGCAGTTCAGAGCTCATCAAAACTCTCAATGAGCACGGCATCACAAGCACCTATGACGAAGTGCTGCGTTTTCGCAAGTCAGTGGCCAAGTTTGGATTGGACAACCAGTCAAATTACCACAAGAAGCTTGGGTTGAGCAGGGAGATCGGCCCTATTTTCAATTGGGCTGACAACTACGACTTGAACATTACGAGCCCAAATGGGATGAAAACCACCCACACCATGGTTATGGAGTTCACCCAGCATCCTGCCGGCATCATTAGTAAATCCGACACGGGAGAAAGTAAAAGCGGTCGCGGAAGCACGAGAACCGGCGAACATAAGCGAACTAAGAAGCTTTCTCGGTCTCGTGAACTACAGCGCCAGGTATATACCTAACTTCGCGACAGCTGCCGAACCACTGCGTAGACTGACTCGGAATGGCGAACCATTTGTGTTTGGCGAGGAACAGAGACAGTCATTCCAAGCTCTGAAAACACACTTGAGCAATGCCGAGACTCTGGGCTACTTCGACGTACATGCAAATCAAAAGTCATGGCGGACGCCAGCCCATATGGATTGGTAGCTGTCCTAGTGCAAGAACAAGAGGGAGATCCAATTGTCATTGCATACGCAAGCCGTAGTCTGAGTGCAGTGGAGAGACGCTATTCACAGACAGAGCAAGAAGCTCTGGCCCTTGTATGGGGGTGCGAGAAATTCCATTCATACGTGTATGGTGTGAAATTCGACTTGGTGACGGACCACAAGCCGTTAGAGGTAATCTACTCGCCAAAGTCAAAACCATGTGCTCGGATCGAGAGATGGGTCCTCCGTCTACAACCGTATGAGTTCCGAGTTGTACACGTGGCCGGAACTAAGATGATAGCGGACCCGCTTTCGCGTCTGTTGAAAACAGATGAGGCACCCGACGCAAACCTGTGGAAAGAGGCGGAAGAATATGTAAGATTCGTTGCAACCGAAGCAACTCCCAGGGCCATGACCACACTAAGTCGAGGAGTGCTCACACCAAAATATCAAACTGACACATGTTCGAAAATGCATCGAGACGGGCGAGTGGGGAAACTAGTGGCTAGACCGACACCACCGGAACCAGTATTGCCAACCGAACTGCCACCCGGGAAGTGGCAAGACTTAGCCATCGACCTACTAGGACCGATGCCGACAGGAGAATATGTATTTGTCGTCGTAGATTACTACTCCAGATACTATGAAGCGGAGATCACGACATCAGTGACCGCGAAGCGCATGATCGAGCTGTTAAGTAAGATGTTTGCAAGTCACGGACTACCGTTCACTATCACCAGCGACAACGGACCACAGTTTAGAGCAGAGACATTCGGTGAATTCTTGTCAGAGAACAACATAATCCATCGAAAGGTCACGCCATTGTGGGCACAGGCGAATGGTGAAGTGGAACGCCAAAACCGCTCCATGTTGAAAAGCATGAAGATCGCGCACGCTGAAGGCAAAAACTGGCGAACGGAGTTAGTGACATACCTCCGATCTTATCGCACGACTCCGCACAGCGTTACTGGAAAACCGCCAGGCGACTTGTTTTTCGGCAGAGCAATTCGGACGAAACTTCCAGAACTCCGTCAATTCGTGCCGAACGACGGGGAAATGAGGGACAGAGACTGGGAGAAGAAGATTGGAGGAAAAATCTACGCCGACGCCAGGAGAAACGCTAGGGAGAGCGACATAGCACCGGGTGACACCGTGTTGGTCAGACAGAAGAAAGTCGATAAACTTACAACAGACTTCAAACCCGACCAGTACAGCGTTGTGGAGAAAAAGGGAAACAGCGTTGTGATCGAGTCACCACAAAACGTGACATACAAACGAAACATCACAGAGGTGAAGAAATTCGTCACACCGGATGAGGGCAACGCCGTCCCTACCGACAACGTTATACCGACGGAAGCCGACGGGGAACAAGGCCGACCATCCAGGCAACGAAAGGCTCCAGACCGCTATGGAGATATAAGATATATAAGAGTGGGTGTCTGCTGTGCTGTTTCCCAGTGACATTTGACAGTCCATGTGATAAGTGCTACCGGCCAGTGACAATTAAACTAACCGCAATCACAACTTTGACTCGTGTCACAGGCAGAATAATCCCTGAGCA
>NW_014577338.1:72506-79106 GCF_000485595.1 Priapulus caudatus | reverse complement strand
CGTCATAGCATCGAGGCTATACAGCTGCAGCACTACACAGGACCTTCCAGGCTGAATCCACCTCTTGATTCCGAATGAAGCTCTGTCCGCAGAGAAATGTCAGCAGCTTCGCAATCCGCTGCAGTGAGTTTCAGTCAGCAGCGAGACGCAGCCTGGACTGTCGCCAAGTCCATGAGCAATTGAAAGCCTGTCGCATGTGGCGGGCCTTCATGGCTCAGCCAGACTGTTACTAGATGGAGCGGCCTCTGCGCCATGAAGCCATCAAGACAGCTGGCTGGTGTTTGGGACTGATGATCGATTCACCACCTGCTCACCCAGACACCGTTCTGCACTACGGCTCCTGATTCGAGAAGACTCGTCAAAACTTCGGGAGTCCAGTTCACCACCTCTCTATTGATCTCTCAACCATATATCAGACAGCATGCCTAGTCAATGGAAAGGACCTCAGCGCTGGACAAACCTTATAACTGTCACCGCCGAGCATGATGCACACTCTCATCGAGTCTTCCTGGGCTGTATAGGCGACACTCGATGAACCGCCATCTGGCGTGGACGTTCTCATGAGCGCAGCGTTTTGGTGCATAACCAGCATCATTCGCACGGGACAGGCCCTGGAACACAGGGCCCTCTACGCGGCTACCGTCTCATCATCGCCGTGTTGCTGCCAGATTTTCTACTCAAATGAATGCTAAAGACATACGCAAGAGCTGAGCTGACTACCTGGAGAGCAGCCAGAAACAACCCAACCGGAGGCTATGGGTGGACCTGTCTCATCAAAGCGACACACTGCTGGCGCTCATATTCCTGATTGTGAGAGCGGAATGGTGACGTCTCCTCAGCAGCACTGTCTCAAGGTCAATGCTGCCGGTATTTACTTTCGCAGCAGGTCACCACAAGTTATGCCCTGCTACATGAGCTTGCTATGTGCGACAGAGTGGAGCACCTTCCCTCAGCAATTGCCCGGGAGGACCTAAGCTGGCAGGCCGCACAATGTCTGTCGGCATTCTGATGGCGGACCGCAGTGCCAGCAGATCCAGTTTGGGCGAACAGACATATATCAAGCGAGGAAGGGTGCTGGAGGTTATGAAGGCATATCGCACGAGCGCCGAGCGAGTGGCTGTGTCGGGTCAACAGTTTCAGTGTGTGTGCCCACCTCGACATCGCCATGGAAGATATGTACAGTGAAGCTGGGGATGAGGAGAAGCCACATGGTCGAGCGGATAGAGAGGAGAAGAACAAGCACAAGGAGGAAGATCGCAGCAGAGCTGGAGAAGTACACTCACCCCCTCAACGAGCAGCATCCAGGTCTCTATAACATCTGCAATGGCCAAGTGGCGCCCGACACAGTGAATGTTCAGGATGCACTGACTATCGGGAGTGAGCAAAGCAAGCAGTTCTCCGCTTCACTAAGCAGTGACTTCCACAAAACCATAAAGAAAATGGTCAGAACAATGGAGGCACTCAAGAAGGCAGTCCTGATTGATGAGTATGGATGTTTGAGGAAGGGCAACAAGGCCGTGCTCGTCAAGTGTCTCGGTGTTTCTGTCAAGACTCCACCTGCTCCAGACGTGGTGTTGGTTGACGCCGGTCAGCTGCTGTACCATGTTGTGTGGCCAGTCGCTGGGACCGCAGGAGATATGGCTGCAAGCTTTGGTGCTCGACTGGCCCATTACCCCCCTGGCTCAAAGAAAATAGTCCTGTTCGACAGGTATGACCAAGAAGTTTCTAGCGCAAAGGAGCATGCGCAGATGAGAAGAGGAAGAGCCAAGGAAGTGCGGCTGACCCCAAACACACCCCTTCCATGCCGACAAGCTATTCTTCACAATGCCACGAACAAGAGTCTGCTCAACAACATCCTATGCGGCTACTCCCTTCCACACAACATCCAGCTTGTCAACAAGCTGGACTGTCGTCACCCATGCTGAGGCAGACATCACTCTCTGCAGCTACATGCTGAAGGCGGCAGCAGAAGATGCCCAGACAATCCGCATCCTCAGTGATGACACAGACGTCTTCGTCCTCCTGGTGTACTGGACATCAAAGATGCGGGTCATTGCCAAGATTTAAATGGAAAAGTGGAATGGTGATGTCCTGGATATCAACAAAACTGTTGAGCGGTTAGGCCCCAGAAAGTGCAGCCAGCTTCTCGGTGTCCATGCGCTGTCAGGCTGCGATACGGTGTCGTACCCCTTCGGAAAAGGAAAACAGTCAGCACTCAAGCTCCTGGAGATTGATATACCAGGTCTGGATCAAGTGCTTGGAGAGCTTGGCGCGATCCATTCTCAACTCACAGCGACAGCAGACAGCTTCTTCTTCCCTCTCTTCGGACAGAAGAGTTGTACGACAATAAATGATGCACGTACTCGCCTCTACCGCAGCCATAAGAAGCCGCCACAGCTGAAGAAACTGCCACCGACTGACGTCAACCTGCAGCTGCATGTGCTCCGAACTCACCTTCAGATGCTACTGTGGAAGGCAGCAAACCAACGTGACCCACCTGAAGAAGCTCTACATATTACCAACTTTGGTTGGAGTATCAAAGGCTCCACCATCACACCGACCATCTCAACAGCGCCAGTTGCTCCCCAAGCGTTCCTGGATGTAGTGAGCTGCAGCTGCAGCGCAGAGGGCAAGGCATGCAGCGGGGAACGTTGCAGCTGCAACCGTGCAGGCCTTTTATGCACAGACTATTGCAAGTGCGAGGGAGGAGTCGCCTGTTGTAGTCAATTCACGAAAAATCAGATGGACACCGAAGACAATGAAGAGGAGCTAGGTGTAGATGACGACAATGACAATGATGATGATGCGGATTGAGGAGTAATGAGGATGAGGAGTCATAGAGGATTGTGACAACTACTGTTTATTGTGTACTGTTTAAGGCTGTTTGCTATTTTCTCGTTGAAATAAGCCTATCTACTATCTATGAACAGTGAATTTACATTAAAGTGTCTTATTTTGACCGTTGACTATCTACGGGCTATACTACTAGAGCTAAATACAGACCAGCTGCTTACCTTTTTCCGTATTAGCCTTATCAGATTCATCAGCATGCACTCAGCAGTTAGAATCAAATCAACGCGGGGACTTAACGAGCGGAGCAGTTTAATGTATAAATTATAGTTGACATGCATAATGTAGTTAATCAAATACATTCATAGTTTCCTTGGCAATTTCGAACTTCCATCTGTAGGCTAAATTCATTAATAGAACTGTCGTAGGATTGAATTAATATGCTAAACCTGCCTACAGAGACTTGCGAAAATTATTCATGATAGTTAAGTAGATTAAATTTGGGAAAAGCAAAGGGTCGCGCAGGCACCGCATATCAAGCAGAAGAGAGGATCACTCAAGGCCCGCACCGTGATAAGAGAACGTGGACGTCGCCGGCAATCATCTGCGATCGTCTCTAGACAATATCAACATGTCACCTGCTGCACAAATAGCGGTGAAATAAACGCACACTGCAATTTCGAACTGGCGGGAAAAGACGCACGACGCGAGGCGGCCATGTATAGGTGTTGTACAACAGTAGAGGACGTCCATAGGCAGCAGGCCTGAATGAGCATCGAACAGAATTTAATTAATTAAAAATACTCGCAGCTAGTGTTTCGTCGCATATACAACATACACTTTATTTATGTTAAATAACTACAGATTCATGCTCTATATTCCGCCCGAAACTTTGCCAGCTCTATGACGCGAATTTCTACAAAGTAGTTGGATCCCATTTTAAACAAAAAATGGCCAACCGGTCACCATGGCTATGCCACTTGACAGAATGTCGCAACTACACGACAAAACCAATTTTACTTCTAATAATTTCTAGACGTCCACGAGACATTTAACTTGCGTGCATAATGCAATTTATTGCACTCTAGTGCCGAATTTCACCAAAAAATGTCAAAAAATGCCTTTTCTAGAGACAAAATAGTGCACCAATTTGCGGAGGCTTACTGTTGTATGGCCCCTATAGGCTACTCACTCCTCTCCTCGCTGTATACGACGAAGTGGGAGAGTGATTGAAAATCGATAAATAGATTTTCGTACGGTTTCAACCGTCAAAGATAAATAATTATGCGTTTTACGTCAGGGCGTTAGCGTGCGCGGGATCATATTGATACGACGAGTTTCTACCGAGATATGGATGAGGGTCATATGCCATGCATGCATTGCGTTCATGCTGTGGACGCTGCTGCAGCAGCAGTGGGCGGACAGTATTAGGTGACATTATCGAACGAGGGCATACAGCGGTATCAAGGGAGGGCAGCGTCTTTCTATCGGGGATAGATATCGGTATTAGTGAGTCGGAAGACTAAGTCGTCGCTTGCCGAGTAGCAGATTTGACGGTGATTTTTACGTCTTCATTTTTGTGCAGATTGCCAGTTTGCGGCGAAATGGTACGGTTCGTGGTTCCAGAGTGGAGCCCGGGAACCCGTGGTCATAACAGCTAACTCGATCAAGGTTAAAAGCCAGTTGCCACGGGACGGCATCGACGGAAACTGTACGGCCAGCGACCAGGACAAGGGAAAGTATCTCGTTAAGGACCGGTGAGTGCTGATACTTTAGCTTTTTGACTTCGAGCATAGAAATGATAAACGGGTCGGGTCACTATACATTTCGTGGGTTTCGAATATGTGGCGGTGTAGTCGCATTGGTTACGCGCAGGCGCTCTTAGTAACAATCCATGGAAGTGTTGGACGATACTCGTTTTTCATTGTGAGTATGCTAAACACGTGTCACGCGCACGCAACGCACGCGCATAGATGACACAAATTGTCGACAAATAAATGGCTTATCAGCGCTGCAAATATTGCAATTATATTTAATTTGCATATAGTAGGCCTCGAATGCTTCCCTATCGCACTATATTGTACGACCGTTGTATAGCAGACAGCGTATCCTGTCAGTTTCTAACGAGGGAGACGGCATGTACCTTTTTACGAGCCATAACGCAGCGAAGTTAGCTGAACATTCATATACCATATACTGCTATAGAGTTTTTCATCAAACCGTAATTATTCTTTCCGCAACTTTGTGAATTAAGGAATAGACAAAATAAAAATTTAGCGAGCAAACAATTGAGTTTCGTGTTCTTCTTTCAATATGCCGTAAAAATAATTAAATTTAAACTAATGAGTAGTCGCGGTAATTTTGCAAAACGCAAACACTGCTCGCTGTCGTGGCGTGCACTATCGACGACGCATACTTCGCAATTACTGGCACGAGATCGCCAGAGTGCTTTCGTTGCTATAGTTGATTGTGGAAATCATGCAAAGACGACACTGTGCTTCGTTAGGTAAAGTGATGGAAATTATTTGATATTTCACTAAAAATGTGAAAGTTTTTAATTAGTCGAGTTCCGCACATGCGAGCTGAAAACGTCGTTCTTCTTCTTCTTCTTCTTCTTCTTCTTCTTCTTCTTCTTCGAGGATGAGCTTTTCCTCACAATTCAAAGCTAACTTTTGCATATTAGTAGAATGCAAGTGGCAGATAAATCACTTGCAAGATCCCACATCTTTTCATATACCTTACGGTTGCATTTAGGTTTTGGATTAATTTAGCTGGTCTGTTGCATTCCATCTTATTTCAACCTGCTGCTTACAAACCCGCGCGTGGACTTACGTACACATCGCACATATATTTAAATACGTTTTGCGACGTGGGCAGCGTTTATGAAATGCCAGATGCTACATTACAATAATCAGCTGAAAAGGGACTAACAACGCGTTAATCGTGTGCACGCGTTGAC
Source organism: Priapulus caudatus (assembly GCF_000485595.1). Classification (NCBI taxonomy): domain Eukaryota; kingdom Metazoa; phylum Priapulida; class Priapulimorpha; order Priapulimorphida; family Priapulidae; genus Priapulus; species Priapulus caudatus. The sequence continues at coordinate 73,357 of NW_014577338.1, read as the reverse complement.
ATTTAAAACCTATATATGATTGGTAGAACCTCCAGGGTTATAGCAAATGCACATCGGAGCGTCGAAATTTATATTGTATAGAAGACAGGCGCGCAAACGTTGATACAAGGAAGTACGGATAAGGGCAAACCGGATAACACATGTAAGTGTATGCACTCGTATGAATAACAGCACAACAGTGGTCCAATGTCTCGGGTAAATACCTATCGAAGCTCTCTTGTCAATTTAAGGAACAGTATATTTGCATGTCGTAGTTTATATATCAATAAGCGTTACCTTCAGCCTGCGCACAGCACGAAAGTAGCTTAAAACGGCGCAACAAAATGCATAGATATACCTACTGTGAGTTCGTCTATTAGCGCGTTCACACGTAGCAAAATCCACGGTTCGTACGCGTACGAAACAGAGTTTCGTACGTACTCGCGATAAATTTCCCTCGTCTGAACGACCACGTATAGCTATACTCAGTTCGAAACGTGTATCACTATCCTGACAAAATGAGTACGTTTCCTACGTACTTCGTATAGCTATACGCGTATAGCGGACGTGTGAACGACCGGCTATAGCTATAATACGCCGATTATACGCGTATACGCGTCACGCTTTGTGGGCGAGAGAGAGAGAGAGAACTGGAGAGAGAGAGAGAGAGAGAGAAAGAGGAGAGGGCGCGCGCAACACACAGAGATGGGACACAGAAAGAGAAAGAGAGTATAGCAAAAAGCACGAACCTATAACCGCATTTGGCGTAAATCTATCGTTTCCTTTCGCCCTATGCGCCAGCTATAACGCGACGTACGTACATTCCGAAAGTACGTGTGAACGGTGTTTAACTCAAGGTCACGCTATACGCG
>NW_014577338.1:57289-64894 GCF_000485595.1 Priapulus caudatus | reverse complement strand
ATATACTACGCCGATTATACGCGTATACGCGTCACGCTTTGTGGGCGAGAGAGAGAGAGAGAACTGGAGAGAGAGAGAGAGAGAGAGAAAGAAAGAGAGAGAGAGAGAGATAGAGGAGACGCATAGAGATAGAGAGAGGGGAGTGAGAGAGGGGGAGACACATAGAGGGAGAGAGACAGGGAGAGAGAGAGGGGGGGCGAGACGCATAGAGATAGGGAGAGAGAGAGAGAGAGAGAAAGAGAGAGAGAGAGAGAAAGAGAGAGAGAGAGAGAGAAGAAAGGGCGCGCGCAACACACAGAGATGGGACACAGAAAGAGAAAGAGAGTATAGCAAAAAGCACGAACCTATAACCGCATTTGGCGTAAATCTATCGTTTCCTTTCGCCCTATGCGCCAGCTATAACGTGACGTACGTACATTCCAAAACTACGTGTGAACGCTGTTTAACTCAAGGTCACGCTATACGCGTATCGTACAGAGTCCGTAAGATACGCGTTCGAAACTGGGTATTACGGTACGTGTGAACGGGCTATTAGTTGCGAAAATTCACTAAAACTTATTTGTATTGCTACTTTCATAACATTTCTTCAGCAAACCTATACAGTCTTATGAAACTAGTACTTTCAATGTTTACAGTGTTTACACATCCTGGACATAGCCGAACGATCGCAGTTTTTAGAACGCTAACAGTAGGCCTAGGCTAGCCCATATATGTAGATAACATATGAGTTAAACAAATGTCACAATTTTGTACTGATTAAACATCGAATAATAAATTATATATAACTTGTTCTATCATAGTAAAAGAACTGTTAATGAAAACTGCGATTGCTCCGCTATGTCCCGGATGTGTAAACACTGTTTAAACATTGAAAGTACTGGTTTCTGTATAGGTTTGCTGAAGAAATGTTATGAAAGTAGCAATACAAAAAAGTTGTAGTGACTTTTTGCGACGTAGACGAGCTCACAGTAGGTATATCTATGCATTTTGCTGTGGGAACATGCCGTTGTAGCTGCCCTAAGCTTATCTACCACCAGCTGACCTAATGTGATTGCTATTCATAAATACGACGCATGAATGTTATACAAACGGAACAAAATATTGAAATTAGGCGAAAACATTGCGCACTTGTCAGCGCCATTGTAACACTTATGTTTAAGCGATTTGTTCTCCCCAGAATTGCTACTATTTTTTCGTTATTCGCTATCGTTGCGTACATGGCTAGATAAGCTTATTACGTGCAGCTAGCATGCGAACATTTATTTATCACTTTGTGCACGCTGCCCAAAGCGCATCCACAGACCAGTGATCAAAGTACACAGTGACACAGTGCACCGACACATACACACGTCACTCACGCACCTTACGCGATCACGTAATAACCCCACGCACCCGGGCATGCATACGCACACACATACACTCTCTCACACACACACACACACACACACACACACACGCACGCACGCACACACACACACACACACTCTCTCACACACACACACACACACACACACACACGCACGCACGCACGCACGCACACACACACACACACACACGAGTAAAACGCACGCCAAGTCAGGGTTCTCCAAGGGCACTTATAGCCTGGCGGCCCACCAGGCTATCGTCGAGCCCCGCCATCCTAAAATGCACCCGCCACGCTAAATATAATAGCCGTCATCACAAGAAGTTCAAACAATTAATACACGTTGGTCTCGATGCTACGGGTACGGCAGTCCCACACACAAGTACAACCTGTCACCTTATCCCTATCCCTATCCCTATCCCTAACCCTAACACTAACTATAAACCGACTCGGCTATCTTATATACGCATGTTATAGTACCAAAATTAATCTATGGTGTATAACCTTTTGCTTTAAATATTTTGCATCTGAACTGACAATCAATCCCAACCAACTGGTGTAGGCTAGCTGGCACAATAATGTTCATTTTCATACTTCAAATCCGAGTGTTTTCTAGCTCATCAAGAAATCTTAATCGTGAATTAAATCGTGAATTAATTTCCAACGGCATTATTACGGGGCAGGTAACCCAGTCTAACACGAGGTAGAGTAGACTGGTACACTTACCGACCACTCCTGCCATTGTGAATGGTGACAATTTTTTTTATATTTATTTATGAGAGGTGAACTCGATTTGGAACCAGCAAACCAGCAAGTTCACCCCTCCATTTTGGTATTTTTATTCCATTAATTATTTTGAATTTTCCGATGGCTTTGCCCATGCAAAACAAACATTTTCACCCCACATGCAGTGCTTCAAATTTACACACAGAGTGTCCCAGATTGCATCTCAGAGCTTCTACAATTCAGAAAATTTCCGGGGGGCATGCACCCGGACCCCCTAGCAGTGAGTAGCACCCCCATGCTATAATTTAAAGCTTGGAGAACCCTGCAAGTCATGGGCAACGCTGACTGAGCAGCGTCAGTATAAAGTCAGTGCGTTTGCCGTAGAGCATTACCGGATGCATTTTGAATAATTACTCGCACCGCGCAACGCTAAGCCGCTACACATATTCTCACCGATAGACACGATCAGATTATCTCGCCGATTCGAAAGCCGCCTCGGACGTAAGTACGTTGAACTCCTCGCGCGAATTGCTTAAAACATCATTAAATTCGCCGCCGCTTACCCGATATGTTTTCTAGTTCTTCCTAATGTCGCAACAGCGAGCGAGTATTTTAAAGGAATTAATGCCCAAGGAGGGCACTTAGGCTCTACTTGGTCAGAGTGCTGCTCGGCTATATAGCTAGCTCTTTATAAAGGTCAACACTCAACATTGCAAGGCAGTATGAAGCCATACATAAACGGTAATTTTCCTCTCGGCGCGACCACACGCCGCTGGGAGAAGTTGGCCACACGCCGCGACTCCATTTACTGCCGTCAATTTTGAATAATTACGCGGCAATTTAGGAAAACAAATTGTTTTCCACACTTAATGGTAAGCGACATCAAGGATGTCAACGTAAATTTTTCTCAACGGTATTTTAAGCAACCGCGGGGTTTGCAACGCAAACTTGATGGTCCCTTTTTTCGCGGACTGGTCGCTGCTGATCGAATTTGGAGAGAGCGCAGCGTAAATCATAACACAAATTACAAAGTTCGTTAGCCATGTATATCTTTAGTGGCGAGATTAAAGAGATAAGAGAGGGAACGATATAGAGATAGGGAGAGAGGGAAAGGGAGGCAGTAACCAGCTTCGGGAAGAGAAGCTAGTTGGTCACGTGAGCGGATATACGCGCCACGGCAGTGCACACCTGAGTTTAGGTGCGATTAAGCTTGAACAGTTAGCATGTTTGGACGTGTCTTATTGGAATAAAGAGAAAATGACTAGATATTCAGTATATTTTTCTTGCGTTAATATCTTAAACATGCATGTGAAGTCAAATCGTAGGGCGACCTGAGCAGGGCTTAACAGTTAGTGTCTTAAGCATGTACAACAAGCATGTTAAGTAATACACGTGAGTAATAACAATAATAATTATGTCACTAACAGCATCTTGCAATACATCCCGGCAGCGTGATGCGCGTGGATAGTGTCGTGGACTCTACCCTCTACTATAATGTACGGTGATATTCAGTACATTTGTACAGGTAGAGGCGTTACGCAACTTGCTGACTGTACGTTGGCAACAAGACGTCTTATGTTTCATTCAGCCGGCGTTCAGCCGTAATACGATTACGAGCCCGGTAGAAAGTCTTGACGATAGTTTGATTCTAAAGCGAAATTTTTTCGGGCGTCATGTTCAACCATCTGTCTTCACCTCTACGTCTGGTACACGCGTCGGGTAACGTCGGCTCCCGCGACGCTGCGTCTAGCCGCAAACTACACCGACGCACGGATCTTATAAGTAAACTAAGTGCACTTAACTGTGAAGCGCTGAGCAACCTTGTAAAAGTCAGCGGGTAATTTAATTATTGACAATAGGATCGGCGCGTGTGTGGAAGTGACGTAACAAGCTTCACGGCTACAGGGATAGAAGAAGCATTGGGCGGGCGCGTTGATTACAGGGGCGCTTTTTGCTTGGTCCGGAAATGCCGCCTCGTTACCACCTTGCGAGCGTATACGCCCGCGGATTACCAGACTATGCGTTCAGCACGACTTTGTGCAATTAGCGAGCGAGAGCGGCAGCAGAAGTCTGAGAGAATGAAAGAGAGAGAGAGAGAGAGAGAGAGAGGTGCAGCGGCGAGCGAGGACTACACCGGGCAAACCGCCACACGCGCATGCGCCAATTACACGAGACTCAGTACATCCCGTAGCTCCGGTGATGATTTTTATTGCGCGTGGGAAAACGTTTCGTTGTCGTTTTCCCTATTTGGTAATAACATCGAACACAATTATCCCAATATAAACTCATTTATTCCACCTCGCGCTCCAGCCACTGTGGCGTCTCTCTTTCTTCGTCCTTCCTACAGCGGAATATGCGCAATGGGGCGAGGAGCGTAAGGTAGAGAGGAAGCGAGAGGCCGAGGGAGAGGCGAGAGCAGATACAGGGTGCGAGAGAAAAAAGCGAAGATAGAGAGGTATATATATATAGAGAGAGAAATAGATAGAGAGAGAAAGGATCGAGAGAGAGAGAGAGGCGAGAGAAAGAGAGAGGGGGGAGAGAGAGGAGGAGAGGAGGGGAGGAGAGAAGAGGTAGGAGAGAGAGAGACGAGAGAGAGAGAGAGAGAGAGAGAGAGGAGGGGGGGAGAGAGAGGAGATAGAAAGAGAGAGGAGAGGTAGAGAGAACTGGTTATAGAGTCTATAACGATTCGACTTGCTTCCCGCATCCGCACAACACCGTCGACCGCATGCAGACGCCGCGGCGCCTCGTTAGCTTCGGCTGCTCCCTGATTGACACGCGCGCGCTGTCCGCATCCCGCCGGGTAGACACGTCGCATTCAATATTTAGCGAGGCCGACTTAATCAGTGCATAGTATTACCCGAATAATATACGCGCGGCGCAGTGCACTGGCGCTCCTCCGGCGATTAAATTGTTCTGTTAGCGATACGGCATGACGGTTTTCATCGGATAATTGAGGAAGACGCAGAGCATCGACATATTACCTCACACAGCAGTGTTTCAGTAACACGATCTGGTTTATACCAGGATGAAATAGTGTGTAGTAATACTAGTAAATGATAATAGTAATAGCAGTAATATACGTGCGGAGCCACAGGAAGTGAGTGACGCACTATAAGTTATATAGCAGATAACCACATCTTTTAGGTAGAATTGTGCCAGTTAGGCTGTTTGACTGAAACATTGTCAGATTATCATCTATCAGAAAATGAAAGTATTACACGTGAGCAAAGGTCGTGAAGTTCGTGAGCGCCTGTTCAGATGCTGGAACACAACATGGAGTTCACAGTGGGTAGTAGTCCAGAACACGCATTATATATGCCACGGAACTATACCTACGTTTCGCAATCGCGTTTACGTGCACGCGTGTTTGTGCTCGAAGTGACTATATAATGGAATATATATGTTTGTTCGTTAGAGGTGCTGGGATATAAAATACGGAGACGTAGTGCATCTGCGTATATTTGCAAACACATTTATTTTCATCATTGCGCAGTAGTAGTGTATCGACTATACGGGTGATCTGCTGCAATATTATGACGTTTGCATTAACGCTGATAACTAAATTAATCGATCGCAACGCAGCGAGAAATTCGTGGGCGTCAAATGTTCGTCAGGTATTCCATCTGCTGTGAATGGTGGCATGGACGATCTTACGAGGAAGAGACGGGGCGGGGAGGGAGGATTTCAGAGAGCGATAAAAACACGTAGCGCGCAGGAGTCCTATTATGCGTGATTGCTCAGGAAATGCGTACTGTAGGGACGTAGCTTGTATGTTATAATTTATAGTAGAAATAACCAAGAAGACATATAGAATTTGTGTTCACTTAAAGAAATATATTGTTTACAACCATAACAGTCGCCATCTCGTCGTCACGTCCTGTTCATTTCACCCGTCTCGTTCAAATGCTCCCCCGTCCCTTATATATAGACCCCGCATCCAATCACGGCCCAGTTCCACTCTACCCCAGCCAATCACACACACCAACACTGTCGTATTTGAATTATTACGCGCGAAATGTACAGATGGCCAGCATCTGTACAAGTCTCAACCTAAAGTCCGTAACCTATCTGCCTAGTACCCAACCTAACTATTTCTAACCTATGTGCTAAACGCCCAACCCTGCTCTATGTACAACCAAACTATCTACGATTACTAATTCAATGTAACATCTGTACAACATGTGTAAAAGAAACGTTACATTTATCTCCCCCTTCATCAAAACGATGAACCCATCATCGATTCAGCGCCCCGCGGATTCTAAATTCCTCTTTAACTAACTCCCCAAGCCCCCATATTTCTAACACACACACACACACCCACACACACACACACACACACACACACACACACACACACACACACACACACACACACACACACACACACACACACACACACACACACACACACACACACACGTAATTCAAATTTTGAGAGATTTCATTATAAGAGCTAGATGTCGGGTCCATGGGGCCATCGGCGGGATATCGTAGCAGGAGCGCTGTCAGGCGCGACAGGCGCCGGGCAGTTTTAATCAACGCTGTAATCGTGTGTAAGTTCGTGTTCGCACGACATGATCGGTCCTAGGACTCACGTCGGGGTACAAGAGTCGAAACGTTATTGAACCGGCATTTCTTGTACGCAATCAAACCAAAGGGTTACGTTTAGCTAACGATGTCGGTATATGGTTAGGAAACATCATCATTGTAACATGTTTTGATTACAAATTTCCTTTCAATCAGGTCGTTACACTAATCCCACGCGAGTGCTGGCGTGGGAGTTGTTCACACTTACCGGGAAATGAGGAGGGTTAGTAAGACCTACGAATTGCTTTGAGAGAGCAAGCGAGCTCTAGCGTTAAAGCACAGCCGATTGTGGTATTGTTCGCATGAGTGGCACATGCGGGTGTCCTGAAATTGTTAGATCCTGTTATAGGGAGACGACAGTTACATCTTAGGAGGCAACGGGAACGTGTGTGTTATTGTGTTATTGTATGTGTTGTTGTATTGTATTTCATTGTGTTATTGTATGGTTGTTGTATTGTATTTCAGGTATGCAGTATGTATTATGTATTTATGGAATATTTTGAGTTTTGGGGGATGTATTTCAGGTTATGCAGTGCTGTATTTATTGAGTTGTTGTGTTGGCATTGGGTTGGTGTAGTTTGTGAATTGTTTTCTCTCTTTCAGGTTTCGTTCCAGGGTTTTTAAGGAATTGTATTTATTGCACATTGAGATGGTTTACTTGGCAATTCGTGTCAAGTATGGTGTTATATCATTGTGGTCAGTGAGATTTTTGTTGGCGGCAGTGTGAAGCCATAGCGTTGGGATACCATGGTGGCTGGCTTTGTACATAGGTAATAGGTTGTGTTAAAATTGTGTACAGTTATTATGTGGGAGGGGGGATGTGTTCAATGAAGCAGTTTTGTAGACGGTATGATGGACAAAGACGGAATTTATTTATTGTTGGCTCTATTTCGTCAGGAACAGGTGTGTGTGTGTGTGGTGTTTTGGTG
>NW_014577338.1:47240-57279 GCF_000485595.1 Priapulus caudatus | reverse complement strand
GAATGAAGGAGAGAGCAGAGAGAGAGATAGTGTTAGATAGATGATGGATAGATAGATAGATGGATGATGGAGGGATGGCGATGGGCGATGGTGGATGGATGGGTGGTATGGATGGATGGATGCATGGTGGATGGATGGAATGGTGGATGGAGGATGGTTGATGGATGGATGGCTGGATGGTGGATGGATGGATGGATGGATGGATGGGATGGATGATGGATGGTATGGTAGGATGGATGGTTATGGTATGGTTGGGATTGTATGGATGGTCATGGATGGATGGTACAATGGATGGATGGATGGAGGGCATGGGCAATGGATGATAGATAGTAGATAAATGATAGAGGTAGATAGCATTAGATAGATATGTGGTGTATACGTGCGCACATAGCTTTGCGGCGTGGGGTGTTGTGTTTGTCGTGCGCGCGTTGCGCGTTGTGAGTGCGTGGGAATGTGTGTGTGTGTGTGTGTTGGGGGGGGCGTGCGTGCGGCGGTGCGGCGTCGCGTGGTGCGTGCGTGCGTGCGTGCCTGCCTGCCGAATGGTGGGGTCATGGTGGCAGTGTGTGTGTGGATGTGATGTATGTGTGTAGGTGCGTGGGTGCCGTGCGGGGGCGTGCGTGCGGACCTTGTGTGCGGCGCGCGGCGCGGCTGCGTGTGTGTTCGCCCGGGCGTGGCGTGCGGTGCTCCGTGCGGTGTGTGTGTCGTCGCTAAGGGTGAGAGCCGACGCGCCAGAATTAAGATCATGCGACAGGCTTTGCGGGTAATTGAGTTTTATCTGTTTTTTTGTGTCTTTGTTTTTTGAGTCTATCGTTTTAGCAGCATCGGAGTTGGATTTGGCAGGTGATGTTTAACCCTCGGGTTCACTGTAACATGCGTGGGGGCCGCGACAGTACCGCTGGTAAGTCTCTTGTACACATGCTCTGTACAGATGTTACATTCGAGATTAGTAATCTGAGATTAGTTGTGGTTTAATAGACAGGCTGTGGGCGTTTAGCAACATTAGGTTAGAAAAGCTATAGGGTTGGGTAAGAGCCAAGCATAGGTTACGGACGTTTAGCGTTAGGACTGGTACAGATGCTTGGCCGATCTTACATTGCGCGCGGACATCTATTCAATAACGAGAGTGTTGGTGGTGTATGATTGGCTGCGGGTAGAGTGAATGGGCGTGATTTGGGATGCGGGGTTTCTATATACATAAGGGACGGGGCAGCATTTTGAACGAGGACGCGCGTTGAAATTAACAGGACGGGACCACAGGGCACTATGGACCGTATTCAATTAATAACATGGATGGTTAATAAGACAACTTTGTCAGTACTACTCTAGTCCTACCAGCTAGGCCTACCAGTACCAGCAATAGGTCTTAATGTTTGATATAAGCTTTTATTCACACGCCAATACACCGCTGCAACACAGAGCCCGCCACGCATTTGATGGCACAGATACAAGGTAGGGTTAGAGAACGAGGGTAGAGAAAGCGGTGTTCACAGAAAATTCGCAGACCCGCTCCACGTTTTGTCGCAGCCTAAAGGAGAAGAAGAAAGAGTCCAAACGCCATGATTTGGGCATCTGGGTGTAGGGTGGGAGAAGTGGAGGGGAGTCGGGAGGAGTTTGCGATTCTGGGGGACTTTACCAGCAATTATCAGTGCAGCAATCCTGCCTCAATTGCCGCAAATTTCCCGATGCAGCCGATTCGTAATCGGGGGACAGTACAATGGCAAGGGCGCGCATTGCATTCTGGGAGCAGGATGTTCAGATAGGTAAGGGGGTGGGGTCGCGGGGCGTGGTTGCTCCCAGAATGCTATTGCGCAGCATTCTCACGTCAGCTAACTCGATCCAGATTATGCGCGGTTGAAGCGAATGGTCTTAGATTTTGAGAGATTTGAAGATTAAGAGCCTAGATGTTCTATCGCCCGGGCATGGGGGCCATTGGGCGGGTATACGGTAGCAGGAGCCATGTCACGCGCGACAGGCGCGCGCAGTTTTAATCAACGTGTACAATCGTGTGGTAGAGTTCGGTGTTCCACAGCATGATCGGTCTAGGACTCACGTCGGGGTACAAGGTCGAACGTTATTCGAATCCGGCATTTGGTGTTACGGCAAAACCGGTACGTTTTAGCTAACGATGTCGGTATAGTAGGAAAACATATATTGTAAATGTTTGATTAACAAATTTCGTACACAGGTCGTTACACAAGATCCACGCAGATGCCTTGGCGTGGGTAGTCTTTCACGACTCTACCGGGAAATGAGGAGGGGTTAGTAAGATACGAATCGCTGTTTGGAGAGAGCAAGCGAGCTCTACGGTTGGTTAAATAGCCACAGCCGATTTGCTATTGTTCGCATGAGTTGCACCATGCAGGGTGCTAAAGTTGTTATACTGTTTCTAGGGAGAACAGACAGTCACAAGGAGGCACGGAACGTGGGTGTATTGTGTTATTGTTATGTGTTGTTGTATTGTATTTCAATATGTGTTGATTGTATGTGTTGTTGTATTGTAGTTTCAGGTAATGCATATGTATATGTATTATGGAATATCTGTTGAGTGTTGGGAGTATTTCAGGCTTATGCAGTCTGGATTTAATGAGTGTGGGTGGGCATTGGGTTCGACCGCCGTCTTTGGTGGTTGTAGTTGTGTATTCGCCGGGCGCAGCCGCCTGTTTCCTCTCTTTGCGAGGCGTTCGTGCGAGGGAGGGTTTTTAAGGAATTTATTATTGCAAGCGATGGTTTACTTGCCAGTTCGGGGTCAAGTATGGTGTTATATCATTGTGGTCAGTGAGATTTTTGTTGGCGGCAGTGCTGAGCTCTCTCTCTCTCTCTCTCTCTCTCTCTCTCTCTATATATATATATATATATATATATATATATATATATATTCATAGATATTCATGTGTGCGCGCCCTAGGGTTGGCAATTTTATTATTCGAAATGAGATTTCTCGATGTTGAACTTCGGCTTCTATCCGGCTGATTGCTCTTGTGCCATTTATTATCTTTATAAATTGAACAAGACAAAATGCTGTTACTGCGCGGAAATAAAATTAAGCCCCCTGCATGCTTAATACTGTCTCGTATTCGCGAAAGAATGTCAGCGAGTAGAAATCAGCACCCGGGCAAATAACAAAAATCTACCAGCAGCATACATGTATATAATTGTACGTATGTGTAACATGGGTGAGTCTGCATCCACGACCATGGATCGCTTTCGCTTCATTTCGCGCAGTCAGTCAGCGGGATTCAAACATTCCGTGCTTACTAACAGAGACTCGACGAATACCAACGAAGGAGAAAGTGGCATATTATCTTACCATTTCTTGTTGTGTCTGCTTTCATCGTAAAACGTAATGGAAAAAGCGTAATTCGATATAAATGCACGGTTGTATTTGTAATTGGCATAATTCGCGTTTTACATAGAGGCTGAGATGTGGTTCTCTTGATATTCTACGCTTCCTTTCTTCTTCGTTATTGGCCTTTCACGTGTTATGTAAGTTATTGGCATGCCATACTGTGCAGGTCAAGATAGTACCAATCTCCATTCGTTTCAAGTGACCTATCAGCCTGATGTGATTGATAGACACATTAAGTCAATCAATGTTTTAGCAGGACATTCTAAAATGCAACGTTTAGCAGCGAAGTGCCGCAAAGTCGTCACTTACCACGTGAAAAGCGTGTGTAAACGTCTATATTGACTGACGTAGCAATAATATCCGCGTGCTTATCGCATGTCATGTCTGTAACTATTACAGTGTTAAGACCACCGAAAGCGAGATCAAGTCCGCACCCATCACGCTCACCCTACAGCACAAATACACACACGCGCACGCACGCACGCACGCGAACACACGCACACACACACACACACGCACGCACACACGCACGCACACACACACACACACACACACACACACACACACACACACACACTCACTCACTCACGCACAAACACGCGTGAGCGTGGTGGGGGTGGAATTGATCTCGCCGCTAGTTGTTAAGCCAGCTCCGAAGCCTCATTCACCTCTAGCCCCCCCGGAGGAAATTCCACGCTGTACACTCGCTCTCTCTCTCTCTCTCCCTCTCTCTCTCTCTCTCTCTCTCTCTCTCTCCTCTCTCTCTTTCTCATTCCGCTCTCTTTTCTTGCTTTCTCTCTCTCTCTCTCTCCCTCTCTCTCTCTCTCTCTCTCTCTCTCTCTCTCTCTCCTCTCTCTCTTTCTCATTCCGCTCTCTTTTCTTGCTTTATCTTTCTCTCTCTCTCCCTCTCTCTCCACGGACTAGTAACTTAATAAGCAACATTTTCCTATTCGCGAAAGGGCTTCTTTCTTCCTCTAATCTCCGACGACGCTGAAAAACATGCAGTATAGGCTTCGGTCGGCGGCCTGTCGTACACGTAGGCCTAAATAAGCGCGTCTGTGGGGAGCTCCGCATCGCTCACTGTGAACCCAAACGGCACCGACTACCCCCACGCCCAACCCCCGCGGGCCGGCGACATAAACTGATGCATCGGCGCTGACGTGCGTAACCACTAAGCTCCAGACCATGCATAGGTAATCAAAAAGGCGGCACGTACAAAAGGGAACCTTCGTTATGTTGCGCACAATCGGTTAATGATCGCGGCTATTAGATTTATTTATTATTAATGAAAATACGAACGAATCGGCATTCGGGCATCCTAGTTGGTACTGCTGATGCCAGTCATAGGCGCTCGCATCTAGTATTCAGCGCGATCGCTATCTATCGTATGCGTAACAACGTCGGCGAATCCTAAAATGGTTCGTGTCACAATAGATTAGACCTCCGATGTAATTACGATGAAAGGAGAGCAGCATTTCAGTACGTACTCGTCCTCTCTTTCTATCACTGTGTTTATTATCACTGACACTTTTTGTATATAGTTAGCGCCGTGCCAAGTAGCTGTGTGCAACGATAAGGCTTAAATGTTTCGCATAATAGCTTTAGATCCTGAACATGCGCAAATATCAGTCCGATTAATTGTATAGACACGCGAATTAGTTGTCGAAAAGATTCCGGATAATCTAGGCACAACTAATTTTATTCCGTATAACTAGAATTATACGACAAGAGGTTAAGACGATTGCATGTTAGCAAGTGGTCGGTATAAATGTACGTTTTATTAGAAGTAATTGTCTTAGGAGACTTCCTATTTCCAAACATTCGTGATATATGCGCATATCATCGGACTAACACAGCGCTTAATGAAATAAATATTAGGAATAGGAGGTTATGTGGGGAAGCGGGCACACAAGAGCCTGGATGAATCTCATGAAATTATGTAGTACTTATGAAAGATAAAATACTTATACGCCATATATTATTTCATGCTTATGGGTCATATAATACATATACGTCGCATTATTTCACAATGCACGTACTTGCGAAAGGTAAAATACTAATAGGCCAACATCATGTTATTTCACAAGACAAGTAGTCATGAGAGATAAAATACTAATACATCGTATTATTTCAGAAGACCAGTACCTATGAGTTATGACATTTCTACTCTTGAAACCACGGCCGAGCTCTTTAATTATTCTGGCATCCTCAAAGACAACTGCTCAAAGGCCCTGGTATACATTACAACAACAATTGCATTAGCAAAACTGATGAGTGTAATTCGTTAAGCAAATTACCACCCGCTAACCGCTAACCGCGAAGACGCGACATCGGCGCCCATGAGTCCATCATATTCCAACTCCGATCACGCGCGTGCGTCCGAGGAACATGCTAAACGCGGGAAATGACCTAAGGGAACGAGGGAGTGTGGGTTACCAGTGCAAATCACGGACGCGGCCTCAGTCACAAATGAGCAGCCCGCAGAAATTGATACGTAATTACCCTGGCTGGTGCACGCGTGCCACGCAGTCTGTAGATGTGTATCTATTAGGTCGTCATCGCCTAGGTCGTGCCCGTGTTTGTGCGCATGAGTTAAGTGAGCATCTGGACTGTGTATGTGTGTGTGTGTGCGTGCGTGCGTGCGTGCGTGCGTGCGTGTGTGTGTGTGTGTGTGGTTGGGCGCCATGTGTGTGTGTGTGTGCGTGCGTGTGTGTGTGTGTGTGCGTGCGTGCGTGCGTGCGTGAGTGCGTGCATCTGTGTGTGTGGTTGGCCATGTGTGTGTTTTGTTTGTTTATTAGTGTGTATGTGTTTCTGTGTGTGCAATGTATTCAGATACGTTTTGTTTTTTATTTTTTATTTATTGCATGATTGCTATTTAGCACAGATGATTGCAGGGCGTGCGGTCAGCATATTATGATCTGATAGATCTTGCTATGTATATCGCTGTCTGTGTTTAAGTGCTCATGGACGGATTTGGATAAAAATTAATATTACATAACATTTGGGCATAATTGTAAATGAAATAGTACCACGATAAAAAGATCATCGTTGACTCACGTTTAGCGGGATTCCAGCCACATAACTACCAAAGTATGGCAATTTAAAATTTGATTTTGCATAGTTATTTGCTATCGAATTTTAACGGCACTGTGTGATGGATAATTATGTTTTCTTATAATATCGGTTGTCTACGTTAATTGCCGGATTTTGCCGAATTTCATCGAAATGAATATGGTGCACCATATAAATGACGAAGCGAATTTGTTAAATTAATATAAGTGGCTGAAATCGAATAGTTGAACCTTGGAGTGGTAAGACAATTGAGGGATTGGCGTCAGTAATGAACATTTCCCATCCGGTGAAGGTTATTGAAAGTATTCTACACATGGTTCCAGAAGATCGACTCGAGCGTTAATAAGTATGGCGTGAGAAAGCGCTTGGTCGCACTGTTGCTAAATAAATTAGGAGCTCGTTGAATGCGAAAACCTACCTAAATATTAAAAGCAATTTCAAATTACGGCGACATGTGAGAAAAAGAACAACTGTAACCTTCATTATATTGTCTCTGCTGCGACACGAGGCAGATAAATAATTTTTATCATGGCTTTTAAAATATCCATCGCCGCGGCACCAAACAAGGAAACGTCAATTTGCATTTCGGAATTTCTTGAGAATTAAAACCTCTAATGCATTCGTTATAAATTTTACATTCGATCACGAGCGCAAATGGGTTAGCATATTCCGTAATAACCCTTCCTTGCCAATAATTGCTAAACAACCCGACGTCTTAAAAACACAAGCATATTTAGCTGCCGTTGCCATAGTAACGCGAACGGCGTATTTTCTTTAGGAAGTGGCGGGGAAGCTGCGGTGTTGGTGCGGCTCTAAACAGCGTGATACAAAAGCTAATTACTCCTTGTTAGTGCTGATTACCGATCTCCAAGTGGCTTCCGCAAGTTTCGTAATGATGGGTCGCTGCGCATCAGGCACTCAGCGTGTGTAGCTGCCTCGCTCTGCGAACGTGTTTTACGTGAGGACGGGAGAACAGACGAGGTGGCATGTGTCGTAAATTCCAAGTAATCACCACTGCGGCTCGCTGGAACCGCCATCTTTATTTCCGAGCTAGAGGAACTCGCGCGGGCACGATATGTTACTGCGGCTGAAAGGATTTTTCGCTATATAGTCTATAGTGATTTCTCTTAAACGCTGATTTCTCTCTATATGAGCTCGCCGTGTGACGGTCTATATACGTGATCGTAAACGGCAATTTCAAACGACGATTAACCGTAGATACGACTACGGCGACATACGGTACAAAGCAATATGGAGTAGCTAGTCTAGACGCGTCTTTTCTGGCGTCTAGACGCGCACGAAATGAAATATCCGCATTTCTGACGCGCTAAGCATGTAGGTACTCATTGCATCTGGAATGTATGCGGACACGTGCAGAGCAGGTCTGCGTTGCACTAAACAGGCGGTCAATTTCTTGATATGTCCCAAAAGCCTATAGGTCGTGCACCCATTACCGTGTGCGTAGTTTGACTACGAAACCGATTTTCATTCAAATGTCGCCCTATAATTAGCGAAAACATAGTTTCGCTCCGTGTTGCAAGGCGCGGTAAATACTGCCTGACCCTATTACGCAAAGCCAATATCAAATAATCCCATACTTTCTTAGTCACAAATCGACTCAGATTATATAGGGGGACAAGTTGCATGTACCGGCTAGATACGATCCTGGCGATACAGGAGTGCTTGACCTGAATACTCTAGTTCGGCGAGGCATGAGTAATGATGACATGAACGCGCAAAATGCAGCTGGAAGAGCTTGTAGCTTGTACAGAATTAATGACATTCCCCTTTTGGTACCATAAAATGCGTGAATTTAAAGTAATCTAGCGTTACTAATAAATCTACCGCTGCGCTGTCTTTTGTCCTTGGCGGACGCGACTACGTGCTTATCAAATCAGTTCAATTCTCCTCCGAGGCGGGCTGGCCGCCGGCAGTCGTTAATTGTCGAGTACTCAGTAAACATCTAACTGGCTTAATAAATATAGTCACCCGCGCCAATATTTCCCGCACACCGAATATTTTGCTTGCCAAGTACTGTCGCTATTCACGATGATTACAGTTCATATAGCGATTCGGATCGGGGGCGTATTGTCTTGCAGAACCTATAATGACGTCCGACAGCAGAGTATTTATGTGTGCGCGCCATTCGGTATATTATTCTGCTTCGCGGAGCTGTGTTTAACTCTTCGTGCTGAAAAAGTAGAGTATAGTTTCATTAGTGTCTCTTCATCGCCGAAACCCATTGTCTGGTAATTACTACTAGTGCAATGAGAAACTTCTCAAATGCTCGATCTTATCTTTTAATATGAAAGATCAATAAAGGGAGCATGTAACGCTTAGCTTGCGTAGTCACTGTCAATCAAACGGACGTCTACTCGTCATTTTTTCGAGGTTTTCATCTAGGAAGAAGTTTCGCCATATTAAATGCTATGATGGGTTGTTCTAATATCACATAGAATTCCAGTGTAAACCAGCCAAACTCAATTAAGTACGAGTGGGGTGCTCGTTAAACGACATCGTATAGGCCTAGTGTTGTTAGAACGCCGTTACACACGAGTTAACGTCGTGCCTCTAAGATAACACAGCGGCTATTCGTAGCCAATAAGATGACGATCAGCGAGAGTGCTGTGCGCCATCGTGCCGAACTGCATGCAGCGCCCCCTTCGATACAACTCAGTGAATTGAGCCAGAACGAGAGCGCCATCTATCGTGGAGTTTGCCATCGTGCATTGCTATCGTGCAGTGAAACGTGGATGCTACTGTAGGTCTCTGCTTTATCGTTTCAGCTAACTGTACAGTTTTATTTTGAGTGTACATATATAGCATATATATGTTAGATAGTGAAAGGAATAACACGAAATCTAAGTTAATTCATAATAAGCCAATTAGCACTCATTGGTACGTCTAATAAAAATGATGAGCACCTCTAACATGCCATCCCCATTAAAACTAAATACATACAGAAAGAAAGGTAACTCAGATTTAAATAGTAATAATCTTTTACAAAATAGTAAAATGAAAACTTTGATATAGAACACGCAAGGGAACCATTACGCACGGAATGTAAAATACAAAACGTACTGTGAATTGCGAAGTTTCGTACATGTATATAACCACTAATGACGTTCAGTGATAAAATAGGAAACATTGCTAGCAACTTTATCGAGAAAACACAATTGTAAGGTTACTTCAATAAATAGAAAACACCAATAAAAAAATGCGAAACAGAAAGATGCTCTATGGCAATTGAACTGCGTTTGGGAAGAACGTAGCAGAAGCTTAAAATTAACACAATACGCACTGTAGCCAGGCATCGTCAATATTAACAAGACACACTTAATAGCCGCGTTACACTGGACACACGGCGTATCGCATGCGCTGCATCGCAAATAGAAACAAAATAACTCGAAATGGAACAAACTCAGTGGTATGTAAGTGCCAGCACGCGGGCATGCAGACAAACAAACATACACACGCACGCACGCACGCACGAATGCAGACACACACACACACACACACACATACACACACACACACACACACACACACACACGACGACACACACACACACACACACACACACACACACGCACACGCGCACACACACATACATACACACAT
>NW_014577338.1:40654-47215 GCF_000485595.1 Priapulus caudatus | reverse complement strand
AAGCAGATTGGCTAGAGTAACAGATTAAATGTCTTAGACCTTATCGTATTCGCACCAAATGACTGCAGTTATCGATAACTACTGGTTATCGAACATAGTTTCGTAACATTCGTTTTTGTCTTATCTTTCGTACTTAGGCTAGAAAGTGTGGCATTTATGCTTGTGGCGCTGTTGTACCAACTTGGATCTTGGTTACAAGATTGAATTTTTAGCGCTTGATCCTGCAGTGTTGGGCACCAATCTTGATTTATTGGCAAAATCCTAGTTTGGGCAGTGCGCTGAGGGTTTGCCACAAACTTTGGAATCATAGGCTACGAATGTTATACTGCATTACAATTGACTGGAGTTCCCTATCTTATTTCTTGATTGTAGTTTGGCATATTTGGCGATTATTGGTTAACAAATTATATATTGGATACGTTGACGCATAATTGGCTCAATATAGAAATCCTAGTTTGGCAAGCTGTGAGCAGGCTTGCATTCGAGATTTGGTCATTTCATTAGCTACCGAATGTTCATTTCATCGGTTTTCTTCAACATGTGTTTAGCATGTGTCTTTTGTTAAATATAATAACATTCTATTAAATGTGTATATTAAGATATTTGGATACGCAATCGCCAGTTAGGGAATTCCTTCTAGTTTGCCTCGTGTATACTCGCCATATGCCACATCGGCCATTTTAAAAGTGTAGTTGATAGCGACTGTTTTTCAGCGTGCTCATCATTGAGTTGGGACGGTGCACTAGGGAATATCCGGAAGTTTAGTTTGGGCAGCACTATCACTGCGCGATCTCAAGATTGTGCAAATTCCAAGTTTGGGTACGACAGCGCCACCGCTTATCTGCCATAGACAAAGCATGGCTCTCTCAAATTTGTTTTCAATTAATCACCGACACAAATACAAGTTTATCAATTCTGCCATTAGGCATTGTCGCGACACAATAAAATGGATTGCTGTTACGATGTGTTCATATCCAATTTTCTATGCTATAACTCCATAAAATCTTAGTATTTTTAATGTTGGTGTAATCAGTGACATTTTCGCTGTCAGGTGAGACTATATTCAGCTATATTTAGTTTTTCTGAGCAAAAATCTCCCAATAGTCATTTTAAGTGATGATGGGGGCGAAATCTCTACCGCTAGTACTATACAGCTAAATACTACTGCTATTACATAGGACTCGCATGGATGTGCTGTGTGTATGTTACCATAGAAACTGATCAACTGATACCGACCAACACTCGATAGTAGTATAACGAGTGTATTTTCAATGCATTTATATAGAATTGTACATAGCCATAATGCTGGCGGTTGGCGCTTAACGAGGGGCGGTATTACGAGGCTAAATTACGTACAAATGATCTGTAAACTGGCATTTTCCTGGCGATAAGTGAGATTGGCGGTATTACGAGGGGCAGTATAACAAGGTTTTACTGTACTTTCCACAACTTCATCCTCGGCACCAATTTTAAATAAGGCATTAAGCCGCTGCATGTCCTCCCACTTGAGCTGCCTTGAGTTACCCTTTGCCGTTTGCTCACTCTTTCCGTCCGCACCAGAGAACTGGGTGAGCACAGATTGTTCCAAGGAAAAACGTGAGGGACAGCTGACAGGTGCATTTCAACGGAATTTACACTGAATTTACAGGAAACTGTCGGCAATAATAGGTGCAAGAGAGTATAGAAACATTAAGAATTTTGTAGTACTAGTATTAGATTTCGTATTTATTTAGCATTATATTTTATTGAAACGTTTCAAGTGCCTGTGCACAGGCCCCTAGCCTAACCCTAATGAGTGCATGATCATACATATTCAAGATTGGGAACGCGTTAACCCAACATGAAAAACTTACTGGCTACAATGCAAAGACTAAGTAAGTATTAATTTTGTTTCAGATTAGCTCCATTCACCCATTCATTGCCCTCCAAGAAATGGTAGGCCTAATACTAATAGTAATAGTACTAACGGTAATAAATTGAAAATGTGTATTGATATTAATCTCGCAGCCTGGTCAAGCTTGTTTCGCATTAGCTGTTTCATTTGAAATTATACTTATACAACGAAATTACATTAGGCACACTGGATTACTAATCTGGCTAAATAATAAAACATACCATACGAGCTCAGTTTGTCTCAACGTAGTCCGATTCATCAAAAATTGATCTCGACACGCCGCGGCGTACTTGAAGGTCTCAGA
This sequence comes from Priapulus caudatus, assembly GCF_000485595.1. Classification (NCBI taxonomy): domain Eukaryota; kingdom Metazoa; phylum Priapulida; class Priapulimorpha; order Priapulimorphida; family Priapulidae; genus Priapulus; species Priapulus caudatus. The sequence continues at coordinate 45,017 of NW_014577338.1, read as the reverse complement.
GGAGGAGTATATTTTTCTCATCGTCTCACAGCTCTAATCTCAGGGCACGGTCGTCTGCTTAAAACGTTACAGGGATAAAGGCATGTCCTCCCTCCTTTCGCTGCGAACATGTAGTACCAATAATTGTCGCGTTTGCATTGTCCCAAAAAAACACACCGAGATTGAAAAAACAGACACGTACGTACAGGTAGAGTTTTTCACGTTGGTAAACACGCGCACAGGCTCTTGCTCAAGGACTCGTTGCCTATCAGCGCCCTCGTTATATGCTATTGTTTTTGCCGCGTTCCCCATTCCTAAGCCGCGATGTAATCGCGGTGGCGAGGGCCAAAGGATTTTCGTACATACGGTGTTGATGTTATTGCAAATGGTAGCCGAGCGACCGTGAGATCGACGCGGCAGCCATCTTTTACTTGGTAAAACCTTCGTCATAGCAACCCGGGGGGTCCGACACGCTCTATGTGCGCGCGTATGATTATTACCTTCGCCAGGGCGCTTGGCCGGGGTTATGTTTGTTCACCGGCGGGATGTGTTTTGAGTCTTGTTTGCTGTGCTTTGTGGGTTTTGGTTCGTGACATGTCACTCGTTCGAGTTCACTTCCGCTAGGTGCGCTGCGCTGTAGACTTACAAAACGCAACCACAGGTCTAGAGAGGAGAGCGCAAGTGCGCATCCCCAACCTGCACAGCTCGCACTAAACGGGGTCCAATTACATTATATAATTAATTAATTAATAATTAATATGTATTTATAATAATTGAATTTGCCCCACTTAATTAATTAATTAATAAGTTAAAAATTTCACATTGAGAGATCAGCTGCCTTGCGGAGGTCTGTGCTTTCGAGGTGCTCTCAGTTGTCAATTCGCTTGTAAGGCTTTCTCGTTGGAGATTCGCAGTAGTGTATATACGGGCGCAGCGGCGTGCGTGCGTGCGTGCGTGCAGTGAAGTGCGAGGTGCGCCGCGTGCGGGGGGCAGGAGGAGGGAAGAAGCCGAGGGTGGGTGATGTTGCGTGGCGGGGCGTGCCATGATGTGTGTGTCTGTTGCGCTGCGTGCGTGCGTCGCGCGCGCGCGTGACTCTGGTGTGTGTAGCGTAGAGAGATGAGATGAGAGAGAGAGAGAGAGATGTGGGGTGTGCGTGCTGTGCGTGCTGTGCATGCCGTGCGTGCCGTGTGGTGTGTGTGTGTGTGTGTCGTGTTGTGTGTGTGCGGACTGTGTAAGTGTGTGTGTGTGGTGCTGGTAGGTGCTGTGTTTGTGTGTTAAGATGTGTAGAGTGAGAGAACAGAAGAGAGAAGAGGAGAAGAGAGAGAGAGAGAGATGAGCAGTGCGTGTGTGGTTTATGGTGTGGTGGAGTTGGTGCTGGTGCGTGTGCTACCGTGCAGTAGCGTGCGTGCGTGTGCATGTGCGTGTGCGTGTGCGTGTGCGTGTGCGTGTGCGTGTGCGTGTGCGCTCGTGTGTGCGTTTGTGTGTATGGTAAGCAGTAATACGGCTAAACATGTGAATGTATTACAGCCAGTCGGTTTGTCACTCAGGCGGTTCGTTGTTCTGTCGATGAAGCATTCTTAATAAATTGAACTCGCGATTGCGACCGCGGATACGAAATCTCGTTACGAAAATACAAGACAGACCAACTGGGTGCGATTAATGTCACGCTGAATCTACGTAATGTACTCTGTGGTTTAATTACCATATAAATAAGGATATAGAAGTATTCGGTTTATACATTTTCATCAGGAAATCTTTGTAGTTTTACCAACAGAAAAATACGCGAATATTGATAGAATTATTACGCGTAAAGGGTATTAAACCTTACGTAGCGTACGCGCAGTAAATTGTAACTCATAGAATAGTTAGTTGCATCTAGGCGTTGTTACACGAGTCTCCCCTAATGAAACCACTTATTGGCCTACTTGAGTCGTCTTCACAAAGCAGCGCCATATCATTTTCATTAATCTCTATTCTCTTCATGAATAATGTATTTAAGTAATAGTCTCCCAGCATCTTGATGTAACCCTAGCTTAATATCAATGGCAATCTGGGTGAAATGCAAATCGCGTAAGTGATTCCGTGACAGAGCTCAAGACGAATGAGTCTCTTTGCGCGTCGCCACCAAATTACTGCTGATTTCTGGCAGATTTATCTCGCCTTCATTTGACACGACCGTTAACGACAGATACTAGAAGAAGAATCGCGATTAGCCACGCACGCACGCTCCATCTGACGTCTTTGTCTCTTTACAGCTCGCTTTGCTACACTAATGCTGCTGGGGGCCGCTTAGACGCCGACTCGAAAGAATATCGCAAAAATGACGCGTGCGGTGACAGACTATGCGCGCTGTGACGTCATAAATTAAGAAACGAGCAATGGCGCAGAAAATACCCGCTCGTAATTTCAGGCTTGACTTTTACGTTTCCGGTTTCAGAAGGCAACGTGCGTGAATGTGAGAGAAAAGTATTTCGTCATTAGACTCGCGCGCTTTCATCGAACGAAGAAAGATTATACGAACTTCACAACGGAGCAAAAGCAGAAAATGTGAATATTCACACGCCGGTACAAATTGGAAAAGCGAACTCACTACTCACTCTCTGTACAAAAGAAACTCTACATCAACGCTTAGAAGGCGGCGTACGTATTGAGGCAGTGAATGGAGAGATCAGTAAAGCGACCTGCAAATAGGTAGTACGTGTCAATTGTAAACAAGGATGAGAAAAAATACTATTTTAACCAAGAGTCAAAAATATAACGGTCGACGTGAACTCAGCTGCTTACATAGTTACACCTGCTTTATGTCTTATATATGTTATACGTCATATGTGTCTTATATATATAACGTGTCTGAGGTCTCCCATTTCTCATATGGATATGCCTCTTATGTTGTTAATTTCTTACAGATCTCAGTGGCATTACACTTGTAATAGGTCTTATATATGCGACACAGTATGTCCTACGTAAATTTTCATCAGGTTTATATATTTCATGTATGGTTCATATGTAGTTTTCTATTAATTATGCACGTTTCATTTAACATATATGTCTTATGCGCGGCGTGTCATGCTAGATACAAATAATTGCTTGAAAGAAAAGCAAGCAAAATTGTCGAATTCAATCATTCCTTTATCTGCATTTCAAACGCAGCCGGGGGCTTCGCATAAAAGCACGTTTGGAAATTGCCTCGGCTTCGGTAAACGTATGCAATTGCTAGCACAAGGTCTATGGAGTTATCCATCTCCCTTATTCAATGTGTCGTACGCAGCGTCTATAGTAGTCTATTTTGTTGCAACCCGGAAATCGCATTTTCGGAAATGCGCGCATCTTTCATCACACATATATCACTCCTGGAAACCCTTCATTTGCATGAGAATGACCAGCAGTTATCCTAAATATCGCCATGCGAATCCTGGGAATAATTTTGATAACCACGAGTAAGCTGGTTAACTGAGAGTTATTACTATTTTAAGGTGTGTGTTAAAAAGCGCGAACGCTCGAAACTACGTCTTCGTTGACTCTTGCTCGCACTGAACTATCCATGTTATTTCCATTGTCTCCACGCTATAGAACGCGGTATAGTTACATATTTAGTTTCCCTCACCCCCATTAACACCCTTCCCCTCCTCTCTTTCCGATACGTCACTCCCCTCTTCTCTTACCTCTTTCTCGTCTCATCTCTCCTCGCTACCCCCTAACCTCTCTCATATCTCTCTCTCTCTCTCTCTCCGCTCTTGCCTATCTCTTTTCCTTCCTCTTCTCCCCTATGTCTTCCTCCTCCTCCTCCTCCTTCTCCTCTCCTTCTTCTCTCTCACTCCTCTTCTATCTTCTCTTCCATTCTCGTCTCCTCTGTCCTCTCTCCTGTTCTTTTCCCCTCTTCTCATATCTCTCGTTCTCATCCTCTCCTTTTTCATTTCACTTTCACTCGCACAGCAACACCATTTATCTCTCTCCTCTCTTCTCTCTCTCTCTTTCTCTCTCTCTCTCTCTCTCTCTCTCTCTCTCTCTTTCTCTCTCGTCTTTGCTCTCTCTCTCTCCCTTTCTCTCTCTCTCTCTCTCTCTTCCCCATCTCTCTTATCTTTCTCTCGCTTCCCCTCGCTCTTTTCATGCTACTTTTCCTCACATAGTAACATCATATCTCTCTCTGCCTCTCTTGCATGCTCTTCTCTCTCCTTTCTCTGCTCTTCTCTCCTTTCTGCTTTCTGCGTTCTCCTCTCTCCTCTCTTCGCTCTTCCTTCATCACTTCTCTGTCATCTGTCTTCTCTCCTCTACATCTCTCTCCTCACCCCTTCCTCTCTCTCTCTCTCTCTCTCTCTCTCTCACTGTCTGTCTGTCTGTGTGTGTGTGTGTGTGTGTGTGTGTGTGTGTGTGTGTGTGTGTGTGT
>NW_014577338.1:32990-38038 GCF_000485595.1 Priapulus caudatus | reverse complement strand
AAAGAATAATAAATAAATAATAAATAAGGATTAATATTGATTGATAAATAATGATATATACATATGACTAATACATATATACACAATCATTCTATAGTTGGCCAGCATGCTGTCTTGAGTGGTTTACGCTGCATGATGATCACGCATGCAGTTACGTACGCGACGTGTGTGTTTGCACCTTGTTGTTGTTCAGCAGTAATGATATTTGCCGAACAGCAACGAGACATGAGGAGAATCATCTTGTTTTACGTGCGAGTGTTTGGGCATGCGGTTATTTACTCACGAGTTTCTATATATGAAATCATGGAATAAAACGTTATACTCAAATAGAAAACTGATTCGCAAACGTCCGCGCGGCGTGCGTTCGATATGATCGGTTTCCTTAGTTTATTGCAATTATCGCCGGCATTTCTTCGGCACGTAAACATATATTTCATCAGGAGCGTATAATGACAAATATCGTCATTATATTTGTCATATATTGGTTGTTATATATTGTCATATATTTGTTATATATCGTCATATATTTGTCATTATACGCTCCTGATTTCATATATATATATTATATATATATATATATATATATAATGTTTATATATATATATATATATATATAGAGGGAGAGAGAGAGATAGCTTCTGGCTTTCATGCAGAAGGCTTGTAATACGTCTGTGGTTTGATGTATACGATGGTGGTTTGATGTATACGATGGTCGTTTGATGTATGGTCTCTCGCATGGGGAACATTCATTATTGTATCATCAAAACAGTTTCAATATTCCACGTCGGTGAACTGGCTCAGCGCGAACCCGTGCTAATAATCTCGCTGCTCTTATTGAATATAGAACATAGAATATAGAATATAGAATATAGAATATAGAATTTAGAATATAGAATATAGAATGTAGAATATTGATTATAGAATTTAGAATATAGAATATAGAATATAGAATATATAATATAGAATATAGAATAGAAATGTCGGACGGCTCTTGCTAGCGACTGGCGGATATGGTTATGCTGCATCGCCGAGAGTGTGTAACTTTAACACACGCTTCAGCGACGAGCGCGCGTTAGGTTTCGCTGTTATCGGTGCTCGGATATCCACAATTCTGAACGCATTTGTCTTTCAATTGCAGCGCCAGAAACTGCTTCAAATGCATCGCCATCACCGAAAAACACACGAATGTACTTCAGTATAAAATGAGTAAGTATACATTATTATCGTGCCTTGCAGATTTTACTCGTTTACAATGAGTGGTTTCCCGGATACATGTGATAGGAGTTTAGTATAAGGCGCTGCTAATTTGTATTCGTACATCGCGTGTTGTTACAGAAATTCGTTTCGTTCAGCCAGAAAAGACCACGTAGTAGTTGATTCTATTAGGTTATCCACTGTTGTTTTAGTGACGTGAGGTCAAAACACGTGTCCAAATCAATCGCATTGATCAGTTCAAAAGTCTCAGTGAAAAATTCAGTCTCAAATCTCTACTCTTTCTAATAATGGCCAGTGACCACGTGCGTTACGTTCACTCCGCAGGCCATACGATTGAGAACCCAATCAGTGTAGATGTGTACACGCGCGGAAACGTGTAGTGGCGTAGATATCAAATTATTTAACCTAGTATAAAAACCCAGCGACACGGGTCATTAAACGTAAGCAGATCACGTCATAGGTTATTTTAGTAACAGTCAAGGTAACATGAGCCGAGCGCACGGGTCGCACCCGCCGGTTAGCCGTTCGCGTAGCGTCACACGTGTCGCGCGTGTGACACAACAAAGGAGAGCGAGAAAGTAATCACCTACACAAGGCGACACTGTGACATTTTAGTACCTATAGAAGGACATCACACCTTGATGTCGCATGCTGACTGATAAAGAACATGAATCGAACTGCCGCTTATCCCAAGGACTTCTAGAAGCTCCAGCTGTCGTTCTCTCGCTAGAGAAAGAAACTCTCACCTTCAGTTGTCCATAAATTCTGGAGAAGGACGACAGGATTGCACCACCGCACGCAACCAGGCCTTGACCACGCTCGGGCCACGCATTCCTCCAGTAGTATAAATAACGAACAGTTTCGACAGAAAGGCAGACACGGTTCCACGGTGCCTGACAGCTCCCGACGCTGTCAGCACCCAGGTTCCGCTGATATCACCTGCTGGGGATCACCACGCTACCGTCACCGTTGGACATCACTGACATCATCTGCGACCTGCAGAACTCCACGCTCGTAAATATGTACTGCATTTGTAAACCAGTCGCTTGTCTGTATGTGCCTGGTGTATAAGATATATATTGTATCGTATTTGCTTACTGGCTTGTGCAGCCACCTATGTATTGTATGTAATTTTCATTATGATGTTCATTAAATAATAAGAGTTACCGTAGCAATTCGGTGGTTATAGCATTAATTATACTGTCGGTGGCTTAAGTGCTATTTGCACACGTATCTGTTGTACAACGAACCTGGTCAGACTATTACGATCACACGTGCCTGTTATACGAGCTCACGAGCTACGCTATATTGGTGCCGTGACAAACAGCAGATTGCCAAACAGTATAGTATATATAGTGCTTAACCGTGTGATTTTACTCCTAGATCCTGTATCCACGCGCACGCACGCACACGCACACTCATGCGACATATACTAATACATATATATAATGATATATAATAATAATGATATATAATGATAAATATGATAAATAATGATAAATAATGAAAATAAATAAATAAAGAATAATAAATAAATAATAAATAAGGATTAATATTGATTGATAAATAATGATATATACATATGACTAATACATATATACACAATCATTCTATAGTTGGCCAGCATGCTGTCTTGAGTGGTTTACGCTGCATGATGATCACGCATGCAGTTACGTACGCGACGTGTGTGTTTGCACCTTGTTGTTGTTCAGCAGTAATGATATTTGCCGAACAGCAACGAGACATGAGGAGAATCATCTTGTTTTACGTGCGAGTGTTTGGGCATGCGGTTATTTACTCACGAGTTTCTATATATGAAATCATGGAATAAAACGTTATACTCAAATAGCAAACTGATTCGCAAACGTCCGCGCGGCGTGCGTTCGATATGATCGGTTTCCTTAGTTTATTGCAATTATCGCCGGCATTTCTTCGGCACGTAAACATATATTTCATCAGGAGCGTATAATGACAAATATCGTCATTATATTTGTCATATATTGGTTGTTATATATTGTCATATATTTGTTATATATCGTCATATATTTGTCATTATACGCTCCTGATTTCATATATATATATTATATATATATATATATATATAATGTTTATATATATATATATATATAATGTTTATATATATGTATACGTGTATGTGTGTGCGTGTGTGCGCACAAAGAATGCATAACCACTATTATTAAGTGTGTGTGTTAATTATGCGATACTCGCGTTAACGTTCGTACAACTTGCTAAGAGATGAGATAAGGTTTACGTATGTCATCAGGCCAGCAGGACGTGTGCTCAAAAGTAGAGATTTTTCTCATCATAACACATTTCCGCCAGTTCAGCGAGAGCAGCGTCGTTGAATGCAGCTTGTCATAAACTGACGCGTTTCGTGTGAGGTGAAGCTCACGCGAATCTGTAATACAATCGTGGTGGAACGTTTTTGCCGCACCTGCTAGTGAGTTCAAACTAACGGAACGTTTCTAATCAGCGAGCATTTATTCTCCAATCCCAGATAATATGAGTTGCGCCTAAAAGGGCGCTAACAATGTAAGCATTAGAACTGTATACACCCGTGATATTGGTTCCGAAACTTTAAAGACCTTTTTTAGCCTTGCCCGTAACATTCGTCCATGGTTTTCTAGCATACGAGACTGTTTTTGCGTGAGCACGCGGCTACATGTATGACAGAAACTCTCTACACAGAATCCCGTTTTTATGTCTTCGGTAAAAATGTTTTTCAAAATATCAAATGAGCGCTACAACACGCGAGCATGTGTGGGACGAAACTGTTTTTTCGACAGTTGTCGAGATGTTTTCATTGTGTAGAAACATTGTGCTGTGGCCGTACGATCAGATGTTAGTGACAGCTACCCTCCCTAGAACGTCACAGCACACCACCAATGCTTCTATATAAGCCATGTGTGAAGTCAAAGCTTAGTCCTTCTCTATGGAACGCAGATTCGCGGACACTAAGCAATTGCGGAGGGTTCGCCTACTACGTACTACGTGTGGGTTCGACAAGCTTATTATAGATTCAGTTTATGCAAATAGCTGGCGATGAACAATGCCTCGCTGCTTCGCTTCCCGTGAGTTTCAACGACCCCCCCACCCCAACACTAGTTACTCTCCCTTCTCCATTCGCACACAAATCTTGCAATCTTCCGGCACGCATACCCTCCAGCTAATTATGTAGACAATAAAATGTGCACAGTACCTGTGTTACATTAGTTGAAATGAAGTTACTATTTAAAACTTCAGCTTTATAAACTGGAGGAGTATTAATGTTCTGTTAGGTAAGCGTCGTCGGTAATTATAAGCGTTGATCGGTCATTATAAGCGTTGGTCGGTCATTATAAGCGTTGGGCGGTCATTATGTGTTGATCGGTCATTAGGCGGCAACGTCAAGCGCTGGTTAAAAGGCTATCCTGCGTTTAACGTTAAGTGCAATTATGATATTCAGGGAAGAATTCTGTCTTTTTGTTTGTATTACTTTGCCTTGCATTGTGTTGAGAAACTCTTGAATTGAGTTAATTTCACACAAACACACACGCGCGCGCACGCACACACAGCCACACCGACATGCAGACACGCATACAGACACACACAAACTCACACGCGCGCGCGCACGCACACGCACACGCACACCGACATGCAGACACGCATACAGACACACACAAACTCACACGCGCGCGCGCACGCACACGCACACGCACACCGACATGCAGACACGCATACAGACACACACAAACTCACACGCGCGCGCGCACGCACACGCACACGCACACCGACATGCAGACACGCATACAGACACACACAAACTCACACGC
>NW_014577338.1:30758-32980 GCF_000485595.1 Priapulus caudatus | reverse complement strand
CGTTTTTCCGTTGTACACTCTAGGTATTATTAGCTCTTGATAATATCCAACCACGGTGGTTTGTAATAGTGTTTCCGATGTCGTGAACACACAGACATTGCCCGATACTAAAAAGATGCATGATGCCGCGTACGCGCAGACATCAATGCTGATATTGCACTAAAGCGCGGACTGCTGTTGATTTTCACGCAAATAATGTTTATATGCATCAGATCAAGAGCTAATAATACCTCTTATTAGCAGTATTATTAGCTTAGAGCTTAGAGTATTATTAGCTCTTGATCAGATTTCCACCGACCCATCTGTCTGATCTGGTTGTCCGAATAACCCTGTCGTGCTGACTCTGAGGCAGCTCCGATGCGGAAACTGTGCGACTTGTATCTTGCGGTATCGAATCCGAAATAAAACTGAATTAAATTGACCACGAGATACAGGTAAATTTGGTGGAAAAATGAAAAGAGGGCCAGGCAATAAAGTTCTAACTGACAAATACTCCCTCAAAGATGCGACTGGACAAAAAGATGGGGTAGCCTGGGACTGTATGGTAAGCCTGAAACTGCTTCCAGAACTATGCTTGAAATGACGAAATTCTATGATGATATAGCGACCTACCAAATCCAAAGTGACCTGGTCAAATTAAATAACATTGTCTGGTGATCGACCATCAACCGCAATCTCTCCAATGCGAAGAAACCCATGAAATGCCAACAAAAACATAGCCTGAAACAGTTTGACCTGATAAATTGAGGACACTGTGGAAGACAAACTAGATGTTAATTTATGTAATATAGCTTTGGTGATTGGTAATCGAGTGTCCGAAACTTTATTTTTCCGACAGGACTGGAGCAATTTTGACACTAAAAATGAATCGGTAGGGTCAGATAATTGCTGCAATTTATGAACATAACTGATCGCCGTCATGTAAGATGCAATGTTTGACGGAGAATAACTCAACGCTACTAGATGGGAGATAAACAGAACCAGGGTAGGAACTGATATAGGTATGGAATACGCTAATGAGTGACCAACACAGAAATCACGCAACAATGTCCATGCCCTTTGATACGATCGGGTAGAGGACTGGGCTAATACAGATTGCAGCAGCTTGTCCAATACCGGTCCTAGGGTGGCGACACTGGTAGCGGAGGGCAAGCATCTGTGAACGAGAAAGCGCATCGGCAGAAGAATTGTATATCCCTGCAATGTGGACTGCATGAAATAAAATATTATACCTCAATGTGAGCAGAACGAGCTGCCTAATGAGAAACATAACCTTGTTCTCTTTACTGGTTTGCCGATTAATAACAGAGACCAAAGCCTGATTATCCATGTGAAAATATACGCACCGATTGGAAAATGTGGGGCCCCAAACATCAAGTGCTAAAACAATAGGGTACAGTTCCAATAATGTAATGTTCTGATATCGCCACGCATTGTCCCAAGAACCACAGAACCACTGATCACCGAAAACCGCGCCATAACCGATGAATGATGATAAACCGTGATATAATTTCTGAATATTGATTGATTAACCGGAAGGCGTTGGGTTTATCACTTTGAACATCTCAGACGTTAAAATTGTTTGTTGAGACGACAATGTGGATATAGGCCTGTGTAAGTCAGAGATTAGAAGCTGTGTGCTGTTGTAGCCATGGTGCCATGTGTGGGGTGTGGAGAAGGTAACGGTGGTGTTGTAGCCATGGCGCCATGTGTGGGGTGTGGAGAAGGTAACGGTGGTGTTGTAGCCATGGCGCCATGTGTGGGGGGTGGAGAAGGTAACGGTGGTGTTGTAGCCATGGCGCCATGTGTGGGGTGTGGAGAAGGTAACGGTGGTGTTGTAGCCATGGCGCCATGGGTGGGGTGTGTAAAAGCTGACGGTGGTGTTGTAGCCATAGCGCCATGTGTGGGGTGTGTAAAAGGTGACGGTGGTGTTGTAGCCATGGCGCCATGTGTGGGGTGTGGAGAAGGTAACGGTGGTGTTGTAGCCATAGCGCCATGTGTGGGGTGTGTAAAAGGTGACGGTGGTGTTGTAGCCATGGCGCCATGTGTGGGATGTGGAGAAGGTAACGGTGGTGTTGTAGCCATGGCGCCATGTGTGGGGTGTGGAGAAGGTCACGGTGGTGTTGTAGCCATAGCGCCATGTGTGGGGTGTGTAAAAGGTGACGGCGGTGTTGTAGCCATGGCGCCATGTGTGGGATGTGGAGAAGGTAACGGTGGTGTTG
>NW_014577338.1:14505-29523 GCF_000485595.1 Priapulus caudatus | reverse complement strand
ACACACACACACATACACACACACACACACACACATACACACACACACACACACACACACACACACACACACACACACACACACACACATACACATCCTGTTTTCACTAAATGAAGCAGACAGATAATATTAACGTGTAACCAGTATTCTTGTCTGTCGCCGTTACCACGGTGATTCAGCAATCCTAGCGGACTGGCCCCAACCCAGCATTATTCACATTATTAATTTTCGTCCGTTTTTAATTAATCCGTTTACAGGTGAATGCGTATTTCGTAAAGATGCACTGACAGATATTTGCGAATTAATAACGGGTGACGCGGAGCTGCACACGATGTTCAGAGGTAAGCAGTTATAATACACCACATGCATACTATCAAGAGCTAATAAATACCTGGTATTATGGTACCATGGAATAAATAATAGGTGTTTATTAGCTCTTGATACTATACCGACAGGGTGCATGATATATACCTACCACACCGCGTGGACAATAAGTGAAAATACGTGTTTGTGTTATGCATAGAAGCTTGACATGTGATTTCTGATGCTAGGATCAGATTCAGAAGGGTCAAAAACATATGAATCGATGTCAATATCACGAAAATTTGCCTACTCAGTCAAAAGATATTGCGAAAAGTGTAAAATAATGGCGTCATCCAATGGCAGCCATTTTGAAAAATGGCCGCCATTTTGAATTTTTACGTGGCTAACGTTCTTTTTTAAATTAGTGGCCTATCCGTGAAACACACGCAACATTTGATGCTTGTATGACAATCTGAATGATTTTTCACCTAATCTGCCCAACTACAATGCATGAGGCCCGTTCGCACAATATTCGGAGACGCCAAACACAAGCACTGTCATGTTTAAGAGAAGGAAATATCGTAGCGATCGACAAAACTAATACAATAGTGGAGAGTGCGGGCGACCATTCTCGAGCAACACTTTCTGACGAGCTGAACTCACGCGCAAAACATTAATTTCGTTTTCATTCTTAGAAAGCGATGAATGGGAGTCAAGTAATATGACAGCATGGACGCATTCATGTAAGCGCATGCGCGCGTAGGAATTGCGATCGCAATCGAGTCATTTTGGAAAGTTACAATAAACTGCTCGGTTAACGCGAATGCTGATTTATGCTTGCAGTTGATGGAGAGAGAGTGGCCTGCCCGCTAGAAGGACCGTTTCGATTCTCCTATGACAATGGCTTCGGTGCGTGTGCCGACCCCATGTCGCACATAGACAAATGCGCAGACGATAGCAAACTGAAGCTGAGCTATCAAGCTTGCGCCGATATCCACCAGTCGGAACATAAAAGTACGCTGCGCTAACGTTTACTGTGTTTCGATGTGTTTTACTCATACGATAATCGTCGCAGTTAGCTGTAACCAGGTTGGTAATCGCATTGGTCGTGGTTCGAATGGTCTCCGTATTTGCCAGATAAATACCTTTTTGCATGGCGATATAACGGTGTGCTAGTGGAAGTGTACAAATGAAAAAAGCATTTTTTTGCTCGTGAGCTGATTGCATATCGCATTGCACATATCAGGCATCAAATCTAGATGCGCAAAGTGCCGCATAACTATTTAAGAACTGACTGAATAACGCGCGTATCGTGTACCAAAGGTATTCACGAACAATACCACAAACCTATTTCATAGCTTATTGCATATTTCATATATCAGACATCAACTTGATTTGATAACATACTGCAAAACTACGGGTATTGCCACACACGACATCATATTACGACGTGCACTATTTCGAGACCGTTTATACCTTTTTGATATGAGGGATAGACCATTATTGATTTTTACGGGTATAAATCTGCATGCCCTTGTGGCTGTCAGTCGCAGTTATATGTTGATTGAAGAGAGGCGCAATCGTCGGGGACAGACCGCGTTTTCTAGCCATCGCGCGCTCTTGTTCTATAGGTGAGCAGTTAGAATGTCTCGCAACGTGGCAAGAAGGATCGAGGAATTACCTAGTCGGACGACGCAGCAGCAGAAACATTCTGACGGACGAGGAGAGCTTTCGCTGCTTCGTAAGTTTGACATTGCACATCATTCTTCATTTTTCCTATGCCTCTGTATATAATATTCTGAACTTTACTAGAGTATCTATAACAGTCTTTGTTGGGACAGATGACATTATAATTCAGTTCATGGGTTTCACGAGTAGTTGGTGAAGCATTTCTTGCCAGGTGCATAATTTCTTGTCGTGCGGGAAAATCGTCGAAATTAAGGTAGAGTATTTTAGGCCTGTATAGGCTCTTCCTGTGCACACATCTGGTAAGGCTACTGTGTACATACGTAGTCGTGGTTCTACTGATTGAAATTTCTGCTGACAAGTGGGGGAGCACGCGTGCGTCCGTGCGTGTATGTGCGAACGTGCACGTACGTACGTGTGTGTAAGTGTCTGGGCAATTGTGGCCTTTGTGACAATTGTGGCAATAGTGGCAAATTTGGCCTTTATGTGTCTGTCTCCGCGCGCGTTTCGTGCCCATCTATTAACCACACACGTACGAAATAAAACTACTAAAACATATAGCCCCCTTGCGGCACATTCTACCTTTACGCGTGTGTTTTACAGATAACGCGATTAGCGGGTAGCGGCCGAGTTTCGCATATCCCCAGCACCATAAATACAGTCGCAACGCCGTTTTATTTTTTTGTTGAAATCGTAAAATTTGCGAGTGTGCAGTGCGGCAGAGCCAGCGCGTGATCTCTAAAACATTAGATATAATTTCCACGTGAGCACGCATTGGGCGTAATGCGTTATCGTTAATGGTAATCATACCGGCAGCATAAACGCTCGCATTATTCATAGAAAACAGTCGCGAATAAATATGTTGGCGCGTTTCGTTGACATTTTCGTATTTTTCGCATATTCGCGCAAAGGAATCGAATCACAAAGAAGAACGTAGCCGTTGACACCGTGTGTGGGGAAGCTCGCAATAGAAGAGCATGGCTTGCTGAGAGATATAGATCGCTGACGCACCCGAGCAGTAAATCGTTTGAGTTTAAGACTGTGTATGGCAACGAAATTTCTACAAAAACATGCCGCGTTGGCGTTGCCGCACACGCGCGGATATGACTTCAAACAAATGGCATCGTATAGAGCTAATAAAATTGACTTCCGAGTGAAAAGGGCGGATACGTGTTCCATTTTGCTCGCGTATGGATGCAAGCTCGGTGCGGCCGCGTGACAAGTGGTGTCCGTGTGTGCGGGGGCTTGTAATAACCGAATAAAATCGATCATTGGAGTATAATGCGAGTTCGCGTCGGTGCGGAAAACACATGTATGTACGCGTACCTTGTGCAACAGTACTAGCAATCTCGACCAATCGTAGTCGTCTCTCTCTCTCTCTCTCACTATATATATGATTGCGTATGCGTGCGCATGTACGTGTGTGCGTGCGTGTGTGCGTGCGTGCGTCCCTGTGTGCGTGCGTGCGAGCGTGTGCGTGTGTGTAGGCGGTTCAAGTGTGTAAGTCTTAAAACGTGGAGCCCACAGCAAAAGATCGTTGCGAAAAGATTATCCAGGATAAAATGCGATGCCGAGTCTTAAATTTCGGTCGACAACTGAATTCGGTCTGCGCGCGCGAAAAATTAAATTGTGGGCGTTTCGTAATTTCGAACACGAGCATGACAGGACAGCGTTTACTATGCCGATGCTGGGTATTTGTTTGCAATCACAGTTATGTTTGTCACTAGGCAGTTGCTCATGTTCAAGGACGACGCCCTCTCTCTGTTTGAATGCCAAGTGATCACGCGTGCTAAGCGGCATTTAGAAAGCGCTTTCAGCGCAACATTTGCAACTTGTTGCTATGCCAATTTATGTTGGTCATCTGCCAGGGCCAAGGTAGTGTTTGGGAGAGAAAATACGTTTAAAAGTTATGCATACGTTCTAAATAGCATAGCATGATGCGATAATTCATGTTTATGGGAGACTTTCGTGTGAACTGTTTAATGCGTAGATGTGTTTTCCCCTGTACTGTACATGTACCGTATGAGTAATGTCGAGTGTAGCCCTGCTCCTTGATGCGTTGTAGATGTTTCGTTTAAGCAATGTCAAATGCCTCCTGGTTTTTCCTGTATTGTATAGATACCGTATATCTAGTGTAAGCATATTTTTTCTGTATTGTCGATGTACCGTGTACGCGCAGTATGATAACTAACTACGTACTGTCATTTATTTTTCCGCATTGTTGTGTAATTTGTTTTAGATGTACCGTTCCACCGAAAAGGGTTTTGCCGTGGCGCAGTCCGCCGACGCCAAGTGCCGTGGCCTAGAATCATCGTCGTACAGCCTAGAGCTACAGACACGTACGTTTACGTTTCATTTAATAATCTTTAAATGTGTCCATTACTTTCAGCGCCTCCGCTCGTTTGCGAGTCCCGAATGTCGGTGAAATCGCAGTCAGTGAAATCCACCCCTTATTCCGGGGGCATTTCGCTGCAACTTGTAGTGTAAATGGACCTAGTGTGCGAAAGGTATATAGGCGTAATAGAGCGCAGTATAGTCGCGTTTACTTCACATATGAGATTTTGTGGCAATAGACAAGTCTCGTATACGCCCGTGAAATACCTCGCCACGCCTGTGTATTATAGAACAGTTGCTCCATTTCAAAAAGCGAGCAAGGTAGGGGAGAGAGTTGGGAGAGAGGAGGGTAGTATTTAGGTAGGTCGGTAGATAAGTATATATATATGTACGTTTCTAGTATATATATATATATACGTATCCACATACGTATCCACTCCAATGAACGGGTGTTTGATTGATGCAATGGACATAGGCGGAAGTCAATAAGTGCACATTAGGAGGAAAGGAGAAATGTTCCCGGTCAGTGCGTGTATGGTAGCGACAGTTAGCGTTAGATGCAAGTCGGTATTGTTAAATTAAGAAAGTGACAAATGGACAGAAGATATCTGCGGTATAACCATAGAAGTATAATCATTTCATTTTCATAAAGTTAATTAAAGATGCCTTCCCACGAAATTTCAAGCGGCAAACACAAAATCAGGCAAAAATGAATAATTTTAACATTGCACGTTTGTACTTGCCTATATATGTGTGATAGGTAAAAAAATTGCTCGGGAATACGTTCATTCAAAGCTTTTAGACTACAAAGTGAAAGTGTCGGGTCGAATGTTTCAAACAGCGTTTACTTTTGCCGCTCTGCGGCGATGTTGTGACGTATTACGTCGTCATCAATCAATGAGCCTTTACTCAGAACCGCCGTTATACAGAACCACGGCGAAAAGCGTTTTTCGAGTTGTGATTTCGTTGAGCAAATATAGGCGTGATACGTATTTTTACAGATTTATTTTCAAAGCTAACGTTCAGTTAAAGTGTAGTGAGTTATTTACTTACGTTTTGACAGTGGGTTGTTACAAAAATGTGCGTGGGAAGACATCTTTAAGTGACAGAGACATTGTTATGGAATTATCGGGATTAATAACAAATATATTTAAGGTACTAGCTAAAGTATAAATTCATTGACGACAAGATTTTTGGCTTTTTTGTCTGGTACTAGAACATATGCATGCGTGTACCAACGCGTAACAGTGCTACATAAAGCATGTCATAGGTGCAGGTTGATGTTGTTAAATAAAAGTCTAGGTGTCTATCTACGTCGTGTATATACGTCTTGATTTGGGCTTACCCATCCAATAACCCATTTTATGAAGGTAGTAATGGTGTGTGGGGAATAAACGCGTGCTTCCATGCAGAACGGCCCTACGAACGTGTAATATAGACAAGTAAGTTAACAATGTCATCCATTATCTTTGATATATTACTTATTTCCGAAAGTTCGTGAACGTTTCGCTCCGAGAACCACACTAAACTCTGAAAATCATAGCCAAGTATAACTGCCTGTGACGGAAACGACCCGGTTCAATGATCCATAACTGAGATCATACGCGTCACAAAGACGGCCCTATAAACTTATAATATAGATAAGTAACATTTCATTCATTATCATTTACAACTGCGGGGCATACTGCGCTCGTAAAATTGTTAGGCGTGCCTACACTTATAGGGTTGTATATATATTTAAATTAGGGTTGTAGGTGAAATCCTATCAAACTTTCAGTAACTATTTCATTTGATATATGACGTCTCTGGGCAGGTATGTATGTGTCGCTTATTATGTATGTGGTATATTATTATAGAAATATATCTCTATATTACACACTTCTGTATATATATATATATATATATATATATATATATATATATATATTAATTCATAGATAAATACAGATAGATTCAAATTTGTTGCACACATTGGATTTTATAGGTGATATTGTTGCAGACATGGAGCTTTTGCCAAGTAGTAATTAGTGTGATCTTCTGTGACGAAAGCTAGAATTAATCAGGTCAGGCAGCGGTACAGTGATATTGTCTTCGGCTCTTGTTTTGCAAAACATGGAAAAATAATGCTCTTATAGAACGCAACACGCGATATCTTGCGGTTTCATAAATTTAATGAACCGTTTCGAGAGTTTTCTCCGCAGGTAATAATGGCGTATTATTGCACGTCACACCGATTTCCCAGGTCGTGCTAAGAAATACACTTTTCGAAAAAATGTTTATACCGGCCCCGCAAGGAAAAATGTTATTTTGTATATATTAGATGCGCTAGATGGCGTCAATATTGTATAGACGCCTTGTAGAGGATTGTGCGCCATGAGTAGCTGTGCGAATTTTCAGCTTCTCGAGCGCGATATTATGGCTAAACACTATCGAATATTGATCATGAAACTGATAAGCGTGCGAACAAAGATGCGCCGATACACGGCATTCACTATCGGTCACATTAAGATGTGATGTGTCAGCGACTGGAGTTATTACGTGTGGCAATAAGTAGACGTGCATGCTGTAGAAACGCAGCTCTGACGACCATTATGCGAGCGAATGCTAACGAATTTCTATTTACACGTTCTTACTAAAACTTGACGGATGCGTAAACACTCGAAAGCATGCGAAACTAAATAAGAATAATGAAGATAATAATAATAATAATAATAATAATAATAATAATAATAGTAATAATAATAATAATAATAATTAGAAAAATTCTGGATTTAATCTCTATGTCCCAGGTTGGAACACGGCCAACCCAGAAGTCACCGGCTAATGACCTGATCCACGATCCATGATCCAATAATAATAATAACAATAATAATCATAATAACGCGCGTACCTTGAAGGTTTTCGCGCGCGCGCGCGCGCGCGCGTGTGTGTGTGTGTGTGTGTGTGTGTGTGTGTGTGTGTGTGTGTGTGTGGTGTGTGTGTGGTGCGTGCGTGCGCGTGCGGTGCGTGCGTGCGTGCGCGTATGTTGTGTTGTGTTGTGTGTGTGTGTGTGTGTGTGTGTGTGTGTGGTGTTTTTGTGTGTGTGTGTGTGTGTGTGTGTGTGTGTGTGTGCGTGTGTGCGTGTGTGTGCGTGTGTCTGTGTGTCGGCACGCTAGCGAAACGTGCGTCGACGATACTTATCTGGCCGTCTCGTTTGACAGGAAGCTACCCGCCAGCTGCCTGTTTTCTTCCGTCGTGGATGACGGCGTTTGGCGAGTGGCAGACGCTAGACGGTCGCCATGGCTACCAGCTCAACGAGAATCGACTCAGTGGGTTCAGAAAGCTCATTGTGCGCAACGGCAGAGTGCTGCACGCCGACAGCTGTTTAGAGATACGAAATGAGACGAACGCTGGCGCGATCTTACTCTCGTTCACGCTAGAAGGCTGGTGAGTGCCGCGCGAGCAAAGCAAGCGACATCTCGCTGTCTTGAATATGTTGACGATAGAATTTGAGCTTTGGTATAAATACTCTTTAAGATTTCCTTTGTTAATATATTTTATAACTGAACTTTGGCAAAAAAACTCATGCGCCTTCAAACAGCCGCTTATTCATCAAAGGTTGAACGCCGCGGCGGGAATATGGCATTGCCGGTCGAGCAAACTAATTTTCATTACATATTGTTACCATTACCGTTTGATAGTACACAACGCTATAGAACGTTTCCGAGAAGTTGAACTCACTATTAGCATAATAGTTTACCGAATAATTAACATTCGCCGTACGTGACGACTTACAATATATGCAATACGCGCGCGTGAGCCCGTTAGAGCGCACTCGGCCGTGTGTGCACAGCCGTAGCTGCATCGTAACAGCGGCCCTGCAGCGATTGCAGCGCAATCGTGAATATACCATATACATCAGAAGTAGATAATAGGGAACAATATATAATAATTCAATTATTTAAATATTAATTATACAATATAGGGAATAATTCCCTATTATCTACTTCTGATATACATACTGCAAGCCGGTGCGCAGAGCCCGCCCGTCTGCCTGCCGTATAGCCGCGTGTTGAAACTATGCGCGCCGTATACAGCCTTTGAAAAGAAACTAATGCCGATCAACGTCACATCGCGACTGTATCGTATCTGTATCGATGCGACGCGATGCAGCCGCATACGTGTACGTGGCGGATAGCTCGCCGCGGAGTCTTACACATACATGCTCATGACGCTAACAAAGCGCATTACCCGACTGCACGCACGCCGCTAAATGTTTAGAAGTAAAACTGTATATGCGCGGGGATCGATACTGAAGGCCGACTGGTCGAAAACGTGTGGCGCCACATGCCAACATTTACCGATATCGTGACGAGAATAATTTTCCTCGTTGCTTGCGTTCGAGCACGATACGCAAGAATACAATGCCATTTTAATTCATCGCTTATATTCGTTTTTTTTATGCACGAAACGGCTGATCTTTCAAATTATTCTCAATTCAAATTTCAAATATCTTATATCATCTGAAATTTACGCTATAAATACTCGGGAACAACGCGTAGAGCGGCATTTCTGTGGTCGCTACCCTCTTTTTCTATCCTGATTCTATCCCAGTTCTTCGAAGTTTGTCTAGATGATCCATCCTGTGTTCGCATGCACCTGCCAATGTCGTTTGTAATGCCCATATGCCCGACATCTTAATCGCGTACGTAATTAACGGTTCATTAGCAGACTGTTATCGCGTTGTTCGTTCTGTGCGTGATTGGATCATTACGCGGTTCGTGAAAAGCAGTGAAGACTACGCTGACATGGAAGATAGGGCAAGCTCGTCACGTCACACCTTAAAGGATTTATTTCGGAATCATTGATCAAAAACGGACAATCTAAAAATATATAGCGGAATATAATCGTACCTAATAGCGGATATATTACTGACTGCACCAACTTGAAAAACACTTGAATAAGAATTATTGATGCTGTTGTAGCATAGAAAATTGGAGTTGAACACGTATGCCATGACACAATATGATCGCCTCTTGATGACAAGATTAGAAATGCATAGATTAAAAATCGACTTAGTGGATTTTGGCTTCGGGGTACCATGATTATTGATAACAAACACATTACTCGTCAAGTATAGTCATGGGTGTTCTTGTATGCGTACGCACGTGCGTATATGTGTACGTAAGGAATAACTGTGCTATACACTCGCGTGCGTGCCTGCGTTACATCGTGTTGTGTTTTCTTCAATAACCATTATTCATACTACCGCGCGCTTGATTAATGATAAAACATAAATCGCGTGCTTCGAGTTTATTGGGGACGTTAAAGATGCTCTCAACCCTCACGGGGGTTTTGCTCTAATAAAGATTAAACGTTTATTGACGAATGAATCGAATCAATCACTTGTTTTATTTATAGAGGAGATATATCTCTATGCTCAAGGCAAAAAATTTCATGAAATTTCCAGCACCTAATTATGTTACCACACAAATTTTGAATTTTTATGTAAAAATGGTATTTGGGATATTTCGCAATTACCAGAAAGAGTGAGGATACGAAAATTTCGCCACATGTTAAGCACAATATGTACCAAAATAGTGCATCAGGATTTTTCTTTAAATTTCATATTTACCGAGAAAAATTAAAAAACTGCCTAAAATTCAAGTCGCACGTTTGAATTTAAAATTTTTGCGAATAAAGAGATAACTCATAAAATACGGCACTTAATAACAATCCCTGACGCACTTTTTTACAGCAATATGTTACCATTAAAATGAGTGTAAAATTAAATTATTCCGAGTTGTAATCACAGAGAAATTTATACATCGACTACTAAGTCAGAAATTGGAACGGAGAAATCAGCGTTTTTCTGACGTCAGCCGCGGCTCACTACACATGTACGCGGGCAAGCAAAACGCTCTGACAGTTCACATGTACCGTTATATGGAGAAATGAGCATGTACACAAGTGGCACATAGTGTTAGCCATCGAATAAAGTTGAAAATGAAAAATCGGTAAAATTTTTCTTAAAACCTTGACAGTATCCTTAACGCATAACACTAGCTAAGATGAGCGCAGCGCCCTCTATTGCACTCACATTAATCAATTGACAAAATAATTCACAAAACGTTGATACATGTATATATTATACATGTATAAATCGATATGTTTGCCATCTTACGTATCAGTTAAACAAATGTCATGTTATATTATCATCTAAGTACCACCCAAGGACATACATCAGTTGAATCACAGATAGGCTATACGAAATGTGCGGTAGGATACAAAGAGTTGTTCTTATCTGGATAATCTGCCATTTTGATGCCCTCGAAGCTGTGGATACGGGGTGGATACTGCCATTTAGTCCGTTTAAATGCCCCATCAGCAATTATCCAATGCGCGCGCGCGCACACACACACACACACACACACACACACACACACACACACACACACACACATGCATGCACACACACAAGCACGCACACACGCACACACGCACGCACGCACGCACGAACGCACGCACACACGCACACACGCACAGATGCACACACACACACACACACACACACACACACACACACACGCACGCACGCACGCACGCACGCACGCACGCACGCACGCACGCACGCACGCGCGCGCGCTGTTACGGCTGCTACTAATGTTGTTGTTGATGTTGTTCTTCTTGTTGTTGTTGCTACTGCTGCTGCTGGTGGTACTGATGCTGATGTTGATATCGACGTTGCTGCTGATGATGCTAATGCTGCTCCGCACTTTACCGTTCACTTAGGAATTATTAAAAATTAACACTGATTACGTATTAATTAATAAACACTGCATGCTCGATCGTGACGGTTAAGTAGACGGCTATGCGCGAAGGTTTAAGAGGAGGCGGCCGTGCGTGGGAACGCGCCCACATGATGAGTTCACCCGCAGGCAAACAAAAACAAACTTGGTCTAACAGCAATAAGGACGACAGTTTTATAAATATTCATAATTGTTCCCGTAGAGTGTCGACGCGTAATCTTGTGACGTCCTTGCATCCGGCTATCTACGTTTTCCATATATAGGCCTACTCGTATTAACTATTCACCGGCGGCACCGGTTGCTGTTTTATATAGTATTTCCACGATGTAAATAGTACTCGGTACATATTACGTGGCGTGCTGCGTGCACTAGACGTGTACACAAGATGTGTAGCAATGGCGGATACAATCACCGTTGCAAGTGCCACTAGATAACTCCGTAGTGATTATTTATTAATAAATATAAATCTATTTGATTGCGGTTGCGTTTGATCATGAGTAGGTGTATGGATGCATGATAGGAGTCGTGGTTGCAAAACTGCATTCTATCGTAAGAATCGTTTACCGAGGAGATTTCATGCAATCATAAGTTGGTTCATTTCTTCATTATTTGTTCTCCTATTATCTACTCTTGATAATACGTTACTGTCTCAGACTGTCGGAGCACCTAACATATTATAAGAGTTCACTTAACGTTCCTTAATAAAAATTTATCTTTATGACTGCATTTGCTAAAAAGTTCGTTCCTCTTGTTCAGTGTCGCGGTCACAATTTTGCACAATATTTGTGTAGAACTTCTCTGTCAAGCATAAGTTGCATTTCTTCATAGTGTTTGACTAGTGTGGCGCTTTGCTTAGTATCTTCCATTTGATCGCGTAGTCTAGGTTGTTGTCTTTCAAGTTCCAAATATGTTTACTAAGTTCTGTCGAGTCCGACGTATGTTTCCGCCTTGTTTCTGTTGCTTTATATACTATGTCTTTAGCAAGGCAGTTTCCATCCAGGGGGCACGTTACGTTTTTCGGGCATATATATATTTATATATATGTTATATATATATATATTCATAATATCTGCATAGGATCTGCCGGAACGAAAATCCCCGGCACGTTAATGTGCAAGCTTATGGCATTATTAAAAGCAGAAACGAACGGAAATAAAATACACGTGGTTGTTAGAAAACATCAGAGTTACAGGATACAACAATTGCACACATCAGTAAATAGCTTCGTGACTAGTCAATTTATTTATGAGCGCAAATCGTGTTCATATATTTAACCGTAACTTTATATATTTATGTATGAAGTCTGGATATGGCGATATGCCGTCGCGTAGCATTGCGTTGTGTTCGTACCACTTTTAAGTATTGGAGACAGTGCTGTAAATGTTACAGCTTTTATCATAAATGTGGCACTTTTACGATTTTGGCCATCATAATCGATAATGGCTGTTCTCCTGTTTTTTTTCAGCCGCAATGGTTATATGTGTCACAAGATTTATAACCGCGCCCATCAAATCTTGGAAATTGAATCAGGCAAGTATAGTTTGATAACGCTATACGCCACATAACATCACATAACGTCATAACGTTCGCGTATATATGCAAGTACACCTATTTGCAATAAATCTGAATAGTTTTCTATTAGTTTATGTCATTCTATATTCTCAATGCAAGATGTACCTAATCACACACGAGTACAGGTAGTTACATCAACGAAATATGCACGCACTGATTATCCAATCATCGTCAGATTCATTCAAAGTATGATAAAATTAAAAAAATGTATATGTAACATGCGCAAAAATGTAGTCATGATATTTATTTGTTAATATAGGTTTATTAACAGCGGATAAGGCAGACGCTTGTGACGAAAGTAGCTTTACAAACTCACATTTAGAGACATTATTACCAGGTATGTAAGCATAGTAATATATTTCATACGCACCTGTCCCCGTGATAAAATATTGTTTAAGTTAATTATAAATATGATTTTGTGAAATGTTATTACTTACTATTCAATGATATGAATGTTTTGACATTTGCACGACGAGCATGTGAATTACAGAGTGTAAATAATTAGCCAATTACATCTCGTTACCAAGTAGGGCCTACGACGACTATATTGTCCTAACATTTTCTTATGGTCATCAATTTCATATTTAAATTCATTCTGAATCAATCAAACAACCGTCGACAACGGAATATATCTGTAACTTAATAGCAATCGCTACGCAAACACCGAACTAGAGGGCAAATCTAGAAATTTACGTTTTAATCGTTTTACGGGCTTGAATCGCGATTCTCGGCCTTTCCACGTTTGTCTAATAAAACAGCAGCTCGGCAAATTCGTCGGACGATGTCTCTCGATATATTTTGGCGGTGTGCATTTTTAGTGTCTAGTCTGGCTGATAGCGAGTGCCCGCATCGCGGGAGGTACGCCCTGTCCTCGATGAGAGACGAGGTGAACTGCGAAGATGCTGAGTCTACGTTGGATTTCGGGTGCCTCGATGGACACACCATCACCATTAAACAGGCATGCGACAGCAAGAGACCCGATCGCTCATTGTCGAACCCTCTAATACAAGGTTCGTGATCCTCCAGCGACGTGTACACTGTCTTTATTCGTGTGCATTATAAAAAAAAATATAGATAATTATCAAGAGTACATAATGGATCTCTATTATGTACTCTTGATAACTATCTTTCTATCTATCTATCTAGCGATCTATCTATATTATTTCTATGTTGTACATATAAGTGTAGTTACCTAGTATCCCGTCGTATGCGGCATTTAAATTTTGGCGACGTTGAAATTACGGATGATGAAACGAAATATACCTTCAGCGAGGTGCGTGCTATTTTCTCCAACTGGATACACAGTGGGGCCTAGGTGTTGTGTGCTGCCGATATAACAGCGATCCAGACTCGCTAACACAGTATTAAAGGAAGGTGATTGTTTTGTGGTTT
Organism: Priapulus caudatus; assembly: GCF_000485595.1. Taxonomy (NCBI): domain Eukaryota; kingdom Metazoa; phylum Priapulida; class Priapulimorpha; order Priapulimorphida; family Priapulidae; genus Priapulus; species Priapulus caudatus. The sequence continues at coordinate 15,448 of NW_014577338.1, read as the reverse complement.
GTCACGATAATTTGTTGGCAGTCACGCCCTTTTACTTACCCAGCTTATATTATTGATAGATAATCAATGTATATCTGATAGAAGCAGCTGACACCGATATTACCACAAGGCGCTTCTCAAAGATGGCGGAAATGGAAATTCTGCCATCCGCTCGCGCGCGCGTGTGTGTGTGTGCTTGCGTGAGTGCGCGCGCGCGTGTGTGTGTGTATGTGTGCGTGCGTGCGTGAGTGTGTGTGTGATCGTGGAAACAGAAATGATAATAATATACCTTAATTACTGCGTATTATTCGATTAAATATTTTATAATTTAACAACAGGACCGACTCGAATATCGACGCGTTTCCATTTTATTTGCAGAAAAGTATAGCTGTCACGGACACTGGAAAGACGGCGCCGGGACATATTACTTGATAGCGAGCGATAAAACCGGAAAAGCTAGTTGTTTTGTAAGCACGGCACCTAATCTCTTGTCAATTAGTACGGATACGCGCAAGCGAGAGTGGGTGTTATTAAAATTTGCGGATTTTGGTTCCGCGCTTGTGAATTAGAGGCGCGATTACCGAGGGGCTACACATCACCGCGGTGACTACTACTACTACACACAACACGAATGTGTGTGTGTGCGTGCGTGCGTGCGTGCGTGCGTGCGTGCGTGCGTGCCTGTGTGTGTGTGTGTGTGTGTGCGTGCGTGCGTGTGTGTGTGCGTGCGTGCGTGCGTGCGTGCGTGCGTGCCTGTGTGTGTGTGTGTGTGTGTGCGTGCGTGCGTGTGTGTGTGCGTGCGTGCGTGCGTGCGTGCGTGCGTGCCTGTGTGTGTGTGTGTGTGTGTGCGTGCGTGCGTGTGTGTGTGCGTGCGTGCGTGCGTGCGTGCGTGCGTGCCTGTGTGTGTGTGTGTGTGTGCGTGCGTGCGTGTGTGTGTGCGTGCGTGCGTGCGTGCGTGCGTGCG
>NW_014577338.1:8617-10552 GCF_000485595.1 Priapulus caudatus | reverse complement strand
TACACGGCATGATACATGACACTGCATTTACACGCACACCGACACACACACACACACACACACACACACACCGACACACAGACACACAGACACAAATGCGCGCGCGCACACACACACACGCACGTGCACGCACGTACGCACGCACACACACACACACACACACACACACACACACACACACAGATACACACGCATGTATGTATGTATTATATTTATAAGGCTATAATAATAATATATACATACATACCCAAAATAAGGAATATTATATAGCATATATGACACCTAATGCTATACAAAACTGGAACGGAGGCATTTTGAGTACTTTGGCCGGGTGCGTACGTATGCAGGTATTTTTATTTACATACACTATGCGCAAAAAGGTTATGCACATGCTATAACGCATCATGGTCTATGAACTCGACAAATACAAATTCCAGATGATGTTTGCCCATCGACAAGGTATATACGTTTTGCATAATATTGTGAAAAAGAATGTTCTTCTTATAGTAGATTACTGGAAACCAGGTTCCTGCTTGTCTGCTTTAGACAGATACAGACATTGACTATCATGTAAGTGTAATGATTTAGAAAATATAGTAATAGGTTTTTATGAATTTAAATTAATTGGAACGACATTAGTGAAAACATTGTTTACTAATAAAGTAGCTAGGAAGGCTACCACAACTGAAGATCGACAGACACGTAGATATGTGGATAGATTGACGGATAGATCGATGGATCGAGGAACGGGCAGACAGATAGATCGATAGCTTAGAGGTTGAGGAAAGTATAATGCTATGAAACCTATGAAATTTTAAGACATCGTGCGCGAGTGCGCGCACATGAGATTCCGCGCTATTTAAGTAGGTATCACTTTATATTATGTCTAACTATGTATTACTATACTGCGCGTATAATAGTTGCTGTGGAATAAATCGCTACAGTTCAGCTTACAATATATCCTATTGAGTCTAAATAAGACAAACGGATTCGAAACTGTAACCGAAATAAGCTGAATTAAAATGATATTACTACTTACTCTAATATATATTTTTAGTTGAATGTATAATAAAATACTGTTTTAACGGGGTATAATACACAGTAATAAATTGACATCTGTTTGCGTCATTTCTATTCAAAGACGGAAACATCGTGCATGAATATAAAACGGCATGTATATAGACTAAACCAGTATCAATAAAAAGGAAATAGGTTTTGGTTTCTATTAAAATTTGATGTTTTAAATGAGTGAGGAAATTTCAAGGCAAACTACAACTCAAATTAAGTCCCCTAAGAGTTAGGGCATATCACAGTGCCAATTCGACGAAAATTCAATGTCACTGGGTTGTGGCGCGATGTGTTTCAATCGCTAAAAACTTGCAGCGCCAGATCAGAAAAAAAAACCAGGTTCGCGCGCGTGTAGCTAAATAGTCTAGATATGAAAAATCACGCACACACGTACACACAACCAGGTGGCATAGACGACCATAACGCATACGTTCTCTGCTGCAACAACAGGGATTACCATGCTGAAGCAAGTGAAGAGCAACAGGCATTGATGCAGCGGCAGTGGGACAGCATTTTCCGCTATTTTGGCGAGAGTGACTTTATAGCGTTCATCGTCGGTACGTCACCTATAACTGACATCTGTCCGCGACGGCTTACACGGATGGAGACTGAACAATGAATATTATCAGGAGTTCATGAAGACAAATTTGTCTTCTTTAACTCCTGATATTATCGAGTGCGTGGATATCCATGCGAAACGAAAACAACACGCATTTTAAATTACTTGAATTTTGGTGCACAGTAGTTACGGTACAGTACAGTACAGTACAGTAAAGTACAGTACAGTACAGTACAGTACAGTACAGTACAGTACAGTACAGTACAGTACAGTACAGTACAGTACAGTACAGTACAGTACAGTACAGT
>NW_014577338.1:1370-6400 GCF_000485595.1 Priapulus caudatus | reverse complement strand
ATGAATTTTAACCTATATATAGTTGTTACATTTCAATATATCTCAGTAGAGTGCACGTCACAGCGTTACTAACTTGTATAAAATATAACGAATTATTCGCTTAAAGGAATAAAAGTTTGAAGCTGAGTTGGACACACTATACTACATGGATATAAAGATGAGAATGTACCTCATAGCCTGTTTGCTGCTGGTACTGATGGCAAACACTGGTAAGTTCAATTTGTTTTTAACTTTGATCTCACGTTGTTTGTTGTATGGTGAAAGTAAGGCATATATTAGTGCAAACAGACAGATTTTGAGCAGGACAGATTTGAAGTAGAATGACGCACTATAGGCTGTATCGTGAAATGTACTATGATATGCGCACACGTGTTTTAATTGGAAACACTTACAAAACTACTGCCTATTTAAACACTACTGAAGTAAATTGGATGTCATGCTCATTTAAACTTCTACACGCACATAATGTTACTTTGAGAGTTAAATTATTTTCGGCGCCACCACCGCCGCCGCCGCCGCCGCGCAGCAGTTAAATGCCGTATTTGCCGTATTTTATGTTTGTGTGTCATGGTGTATTGCAGCATCATCACTGAGTTGTTACACGTGTACTGAAAGTACACCAGGGGCATGGAACGCGAGCATATGCCAGAATGATCCTGCAGAGGTTGTGACCGGATCACCCGTTACAGACTGTCCTCCTGAGAGTACTTTCTGCTACACACTTCTTCAGATGGAGGATGGTGAGGGAATCAAATGCGTAGAGTAGACGATCCGTCAAACGGACAAAATGACTGAATGAAGGATGATCGCACTAGAGGATGAGCGCAGAATAGAGCAATGGATGGATTGACAGACTGACAGACAGGCAAACAGACATACAGATTGCTTAATATTTTTACTATAAACACAATACACGTATTGCCTGTTATAACAATCTGTTTTATTGGGAGACTATTTGCTTACGCGTTTAATGTCGTGTGACGGACGTTGTTTCAGATCTGGTTCAGTCCTTTGTAAGAGATTGCGGAGTAGAAAATATGACCAACAAATGGGAAGAGTGCATCGAATCCAGTGATAATAGTACATGCGACTGCGCCACACGGTGCAATGCTGACGAGTGCAATGATGATGATGGCCTACCTGCTGGATACATATCGCCGTGCCTTACGGAGAACCCCGGAACAACCGTCGGAACAACCGCCGTAACACCCCCCGGAACAACCGTCGGAACAACCGCCAGAACAACCGACGGAACAACCGCCGGAACCGCCGGAACAACCGCCGGAACAACCGCCGGAACAACCGCCGGAACAACCGCCGGAACAACCGCCGTAACAACCGTCGGAACAACCGTAACCACTAGTGCTTCATGCAGGGTATCGCTTCGCCGTATGCGCCCCCTTATTATAACATCAACATTAATATACGTTATATTATGCGTGATTATACATTAATATACGTTATATTACGCGTGATTATACATTAATATACGTTATATTACGCGTGATTATACATTAATATACGTTATATTACGCGTGATTATACATTAATATACGTTATATTACTCGTGATTATACATTAATATACGTTATATTACTCGTGATTATACATTAATATACGTTATATTACTCGTGATTATACATTAATATACGTTATATTACGCGTGATTATACATTAATATACGTTATATTACGCGTGATTATACATTAATATACGTTATATTATGCGCGATTATACATTAATATACGTTATATTACGCGTGATTATAAAAGGCGCAATGTTTTTTCTTGAATAAAAATGTGTTTGTGTGTAGGTATGCGCACGCGTGCGCGTGTGTGTGCGTGAGTGCGTCCGTGCGCGCATGCGTGTGTGATAGTTGACAGGCCGATAAATTAGTAATGAAATGTAAAGGCTAACTCAGGTCGCCCTTACGACCTAGTCGCCGACAAAATTTGAAGATCGTACGTCAAAAACCGGCCAGATCGCCGATAAAAACATCGGCGACTAAACTCGACTTGAATTCTCTTACGATCGAAAATACGGTCACCGACTGCGATCGCAGGAATAGAAACGGTTCTATTTCTTTGCGGCGGTCGGCGACAAATCGTGAGTGGCAGCCAATCACCCCTACGTGTCAGGTCACATGATTATCGCAGAAGGGATTATTGCACAAACCCTTTCTCAAATATATATTAAGTGTTCCGTATATCACAGGCAATTTTTTTAATTCTTTTTCTGCACATGATTATAACGATTTTCAGAAAATTGAGGATAGATTTACGAAGTTTCCTGATGTTTACTGGTAAGCACCATTTTTTTGGTTATGTGACTCGTATGTAATATCAACGTAATAAAACTCTATATTAAAACTAAATGGAAATGAAAGGTGGAAACATTTATTACGGCTATCGAGGATTGACTATTGACGTTACTTCACTTATAAGTAATGCACACGCGTGTCGTGCATCTCCATCGCTCAACTGCCTAATGCCATTAGCCGTGGTGATTATCTGCGCGAGATAGGGTAGGATCGCGCGTGTACGCCTGGCTTCCTGTACATCTAACTGTAGCCCCACAAGGTTCATAATGCACGTAATAATTCCCCGAGTGCAAATAATAAATCAATTTTATTTCGCTGCACTGCTAGCGGCAGTGCTGATTGGCTCTATAATAAAGGCGCTCTAGCCGATCCACGAAATCTCGCGAGATAGCGTTCTGTCACTAAAGAACTCGGCTACTCATAAACACTTCTGCGAAAGCCGCTCTCGTCAACATGCCATTGGCTAATACAATAATTACATGCCATTACAAGTGCGTGCGTGCGTGTGTGTGTGTGTGTCTGTTTATTTCGTCACTGTTGTTGTCAACAGAGTCGATGCATGTGAAAGTGGCTAAATGCCGGTAGAGCAGATATCGATGAAGATTATTTCCTGCGCAAGCAAGTCAAGCATGATGGCAAGAGTGTCCGGCTTGCGTGATTTTTTTTCCTAGGTCAATCAAGAACATAGGGTTGTAGTCCGGCTTACTAGTATCATACAGTCGGTGATATATAGTAATCAGTCACTCGTCAATATTCGGGTAGGTACAGCAATATTTTTTACGAAAAAATCGCAGTGTTCGAACGCAGTGAAGCGTTGGCGCAATGGGGACGCACTAATCCAGAGGTGGCATTTGGGTGATACTCTATTAGGAGTGTTCCCAACTTTAATATCATATAAAATATAATGTCAACTTTAATATCATATAAAATATAATGTCATTAATGGTCATAATAACATATATGTATATATATATGGTCATGGTCATATATTAGTTTGTGGTTTAATGTTATTTAGGTTAGGGTTAGGGTTAGGATTATCAATCATTAATCATTAATCATTAATTATTAATGATATCAAAGTTGGGAACACTCCTAATGAAACGTTAGCCTGGCATTTAGCAAGCTGGGCAAGACAGTGGACATGCATTGGACGTATTACTCGTTTAATATTAATGACACGCACGCGCGCGCACGCACACACACACACACACACACACACACACGCACACACATCCGCGCGCACATACCCAGACACGTCCGCGCGCATACACACACACGTCTGCGCACAACACACACACACGCACGCGCGCACACACACATATCCGCGCGCACACACACATATCCGCGCGCACACACACATATCCGCGCGCACACACACACACACACACGCACAAACATACATTCAAACACACGTCCGCGCGCACATACACACACACGCACGCGCGCACACACACACATCCGCGCGCGCACACACACACGCGCGCACACACACACACACATACACACACACGTCCGCGCGCACATACACACACACGTCTTCACTCGCGATGTTCATCGCAGATAATTTGCGATTATCGGTGTCCGCAGGTTATTCCATCACCCGTGGTCATACAAACGCATCCACAAGATTCACCACGAATGGACAAGCCCCACAGCGCTGATCACGATGTACTGTCACCCCATCGAACACGCCGTCGCCAACCTGTCACCGCTAATGATCGGAGCTATAGTCGTCAGAGCGCACGCGCGCGCCCTCACCATGCTCGTCGCGCTAACCGTCGGCATCTGGTTCTCCATAAACGACCACTGCGGTTATCATTTCCCACTTATGACGTCACCCAAGGCACACGACTTTCACCACTTGAAGTAGGTTTTCGAAGGGGTTCTACTCACCGGCTCGTTACAATACGCGTGTTCATATTAACTGCAACGTTATCACGTGCATGCATGTAATATAATACAAATGTTTTATTTATGACCAACAGTAGATAATAGATATAACTTTTTTCCATTATCTAGTTTCGAAAGCGTAGCCATTATTAGTGGCGGTGTTGAGAGAAGAGCGACAGAATAGCGAGAGAGAGAGAGAGAGAGAGAGAGAGAGAGAGAGAGAGAAAGACAGCGCGCGCGCGAGAGAGAGAGAGAGAGCGAGATAATGAGAGCGAGATAGAAAGAGAGAGAGAGAAAGAGATCGAAAGAGAGATTGAGAGAGAGAGAGAGAGAGAGAGAGAGAGAGAAAGAGAGACAGACAGAGACAGGGCCCGCTTTAGACATGTGGAGGCCTGTGGGCAGCCATCATTTGTTATAATGCCATAAAAAAGTTAACTGCAATTAGAGAGAGAATATTGGCTACGTTGAGCCGTTGGTACGTTTCCCCCTGTACTAGTTGACTATACCATTCCCAAACAAATACAATATGGGTTATGCCGCTGTCTTACGTATGAAAGATGTAAAATGCGCACAGCAACGGTTTGGTTTTGATTGATACGGGTTGCGTGCATGTCATTCAGGTCAGCCTATATTTTTCCTTAACAAATTAAAAAAGAAATCAAATATGTGGAGGCCCCTGGTTTGTGGAGGCCCATGGGCAGCTGCCCACTCCTAAATCGGGCCCTGGACAGAGAGAGAGAGAGAGAGAGAGAGAGAGAGAGAGAGAGAGAGAGAGAGAGAGAGAGAGAGAGAGAGAGAGAGAGAGTAGAGAGAGACGACG
>NW_014577338.1:0-1360 GCF_000485595.1 Priapulus caudatus | reverse complement strand
ACAATATGGGTTATGCCGCTGTCTTACGTATGAAAGATGTAAAATGCGCACAGCAACGGTTTGGTTTTGATTGATACGGGTTGCGTGCATGTCATTCAGGTCAGCCTATATTTTTCCTTAACAAATTAAAAAAGAAATCAAATATGTGGAGGCCCCTGGTTTGTGGAGGCCCATGGGCAGCTGCCCACTCCTAAATCGGGCCCTGGACAGAGAGAGAGAGAGAGAGAGAGAGAGAGAGAGAGAGAGAGAGAAAAAGAGAGAGAGAGAGAGAGAGAGAGAGACAGAGAGATAGAGACGGAGTGCACGCGCGCGAGAGGAAAATAGGGAAATTGCGAGAGAAAGGGAGAGAGAGAGAGATTTAAAAACAGGCGAGTTACAACGTTGCAACTGACTGCAAAAGGTGTAGATCGAGAGAGAGATAAGTAATTGGCCGAGTTAGTATAATTATTATATAGGGTGGCTTTTATTACTATTGAAAAGCGAGAGGTGGTGAGCCAAAGTTAATAAAAATTGATAACACTATATCTGTGTACGTGCGGGCGTACGTGCACGTGTTAAAGAGTGGGAGAGAGAAAGAGATTGAAAGGGAAACAGTAAGAGAGGTAGAGGGCATTCAATAATTTACTTACATTCTATTCCGTAATTATTTGTTAACGCAATTATAGTTAGGGCGTTTGCTGATCTGGTTATTGGAATAATCGTTATTTCCTCATTATCCGACAGATTTAATGCCAACTTTGGCCCGCTTGGGATTTTAGACTGGCTTCACAAAACCAATAAGACGTTTAAGAAATACGAAAACTACCAAAGGCATAGAATTCTCATTGGAACTACTCCACTGTCCGAAAGGATTCCGGACAAGAAACCAAGCACTGCCAAGTAAAATGTAAAACAAAGAAAACCTGTTAATTAATATGCTGTCATGTTCGGTATTTGTAAAGTTATTCGCCTCCAAATGTAAGTGAAAATATATAGTGAAACAACTGTAAATTTTAACAAATAAATTACTTGCTATTATTTTCTATCATAATACTTTCATGTATGCCGGTAACTATTAGCAAACATATATGAATTATGATTAAATAATTTCATCGGATCTCTATAGTTTACATGCTAATAAAGTTTATCACAGTTAGATCCAAATTAAGTTAAAATAACTTACACTGACGAAATATTCGAAATATAACACGCACACACACATGCACGTATGCACGCACGCACGCACGAGCGTAGTCACACGCACGCGCGAACGAACACACGCACGCACACACACACACACACACATACACACACACACACACACACACACACACACACACACACACACACACACACACACGACACACACACACACACACAC
>NW_014577337.1:343359-350793 GCF_000485595.1 Priapulus caudatus | reverse complement strand
CCACTGCAAAAGCCTTGCATTGCTGCCCAAGCCCCACCACTGCCAGCCTTCATCTGCTGCCACACCCCCACCACTGCAGCCTTCATCTGCGTGCCAAACCCCACCAATGCCAGCCCTTTCAATCTGCTGCCAAACCCCCACGCACTGCCAGCCTTACTCTACTGCCAACCCCACCTCAACTACCAGCCTTCAGTCTGCTGCCAACCCCCACCACTGCCCAGCTTCATCTTGCTGCCAACCCCCACCACTGCCAGCCTTCATCTGCTGCCAACCCCCACCACTGCCAGCCTTCATCTGCTGCCAACCCCACACTGCCTGCCCGCATCTGCTGCCAACCCCAACCTGCCAGCCTTATCTGCTGCCAACCCCACCACATGCCAGCCTTCATCTGCTTGACCAACCCCCACACTGCTAGCGCAATCTGCGGCCAACCCCCACCACTGCCAGCCTTCATCTTGCTGCCAAACACCCCACGACTGCCAGCCTTCATCGTGCTGCAACCCACCACCACCTGCCTACATCTGCTTGCCAAAACCCCACACTGCCTACCCTCATCTGCCTTGCCAACCCCCAACCACTGCCTGCCTACATCTGCTGCACTACCCCACCACACCGGATTCTCATCATTACGCCACGCCTCCACACCGAAACCATCATCACTAACCACACACCACTCTATTACCATCATCCGAGCACAAAGTACACTATCATTCACTTACCGATACACCACCACACCCCACCACCACCACATACCACACCACCCACCCCACCACATGTCAATTTTGCCAGCCACTACATTGAACATATCGACAGATCGCGGAAGAGAAAAGCTCGGTTGTTAGACTTCTTTCAAGATAATGTGCTCCTTTGCTCCCTCGGAACAACACTGGGTATGTCAACACCCTAATGGAACTCCGCATTATTACTCAGGGACACGCCACCTGTAAAGAACGGCCGTAACCGAACTGAAGTACAGCTTGGAACAGAGAATTCGCTACAGGATAAGGTCAGACTCTTTGTTGGAGAAGCCGTGCTCATAGCGCCCATCATACAGACCCGTGGGCTGCCGGCGTTTTGTTAGTCCCCAACCCAATTACGCAATGGCGGCCTCTTTGTGTAAGATTATTATGCGGTCTGAATGCCGTTCAGTTCGGATAATCATCCCCTGCCTCTTGTGGATGACCTACTTTCACATTCCTTAGGCTCGGCGTCGCAGTTTTTTTCCACTCGTTGACCTCAGATCAGGCATATCACCAACTGCCAATTGCAGCGGAAGATCAAGCAAAACTGCTTTTGTTACACACCTAACGGCTAATGACGAATTCTTTGCCCAGCCTTAACTGGCCTCCCGGAACGCACCGTCAGCCTTCCAGCGACTCGCATGAGCTCGCTTTGAGGGAGCTTGTAGTGGGAAAGTTTTGTACTGGTATACATAGATGACATCATTATCTACTCACCTAACATTCGATGCTTACCTGCAACACCATACAGGCAGTGTACTCCACAAAAACTCAACGCAGCCCTAAAGTTAAAGGCCAGTAAATGTTCATATCCTTCCGAGGTTCAGTACATTTCTGGGACACCCATTTCGATGGGACGCATCACACCGAACGCCCGTATACAAACGCAAGCAGTGTGTAAGATGGAACAGCCCTACAATGCAGAACAGGTTTCGCCAGGTTCCTCGGAAAGATGACGGGAACTTCTATAGAAATTCATTTGCCAATAGCTGAGATTGCACGCCCCTGACACCTTACCAAGAAGAGCCACCCCATTTGAATGGGACAGAAACAAGCTCAACTCGCATTCCAGACACTCAAAACTTGTCTAACTACCGCGACACCGTTTAGACTCTCGCATGACCCACAGAGTCACTTCTTCCTCACTGCGATGCATCGGAACTATGCCCAGTTAGGAGCGGTCTAACCAGGAGGGAGACGATGGGCCAGCAGCAATTAGCATACCCTACGTGTGAGTAAGAAGTCTCACCAATGGACTGAACTTACAATGGCCATAATAGAAAGAAGCTTTCGCGATTATTTATTCGCTGTAGTAAACGGGACGACATTCCTAGTAGCAGCGAATTTACACAATATACACGATCATAAACCACTCAAAAATTTCACCTCACAACAAAGACATTGACAAACCCTCGTCTCCAACGATGCGGCATTGATTCTTATCGGGAGCTATGATTTGCAATACGATTACAGACAAGACGGTGCAACCTCGCGGCCGGGACGCATTGTCACGCCTCACCTCTGTACGTTCGGCCTGGCCCTGAGCGGACATAAGAAAAACAGATGGATACAGCCTGTCTATCCGAATTGCGTGCGGCCAGACGCCGAACGCGCCATAAACTATAACCCAGCCACCGGCAATGAAGGCATTGACGACGTACCACACACAATGAGGAAGCGCTTGCCCACAGTTCGCCATGCCGAGTTCAAACAGATGCAAGGCAGAGGAGAACAGTTGGCAAGTGATCACGTTGCTAGCATTCTACAGAACTCCCAACGAATCCCTGCAGACAAGGCAGCTCTTGTCACCGAGGTCACATAAACGGATGGCGCTACAGTATACACCTCGTGCCAACAGGAGTCCCGGACCGCCCGGAGCACAGTCGTCATACAAGGGATCATTGATCACGGCAAGTCATGGGACGAGTGCACATGCACTACATGCTGGACATTTAGGATTCGACAAAGACTTATCGCAAGTGGCAGAGAGGTAGTATCTGGAGTCGCATGTAGCGACACTTCAGAAGTACGTCAAGTCGTGTCGTTTATTGGCAAACTCGCGCACAAGCTACAACGATACGCCGCCACCTTCATGAGGCTCCACTTCCAACCGCACTACCACCGTAAGACATAGACGTTGTCTTGGCCGCTCGATCCGAACAGGGAAACCGGCCTACATAGTACCTTGTTGACCTTTATTCTTCATGAACCGGAGCATATTCCGTGAGAACAAGTCACGCGACCAACAATAGCACCTAACTCATGTAAGACTGCTTCATGCCCAACCATGGCTGCCCTTCAACCTACTCACGGATCGAGGACTTGAATTTTGCAACGTGCTGATGGCTCGAATTACAGCTAATTTCGTCATCCACCACATCAAGACAGCCCTTTCACCCGGCTAGCCAAACGGACTATGTGAACGTTTTATCGCTCGTCTTAACACATGTTATGGTTAGCTTGTGAACGACCGCCACACAGACTGGGTATGAAAACTCAGCACCAGTGTTTACTTTTCGCTATCGCGACGCGGAAACCACCCACCAGGAGTTAGGACACACACCATTCTTCCTCACGTTACGACGCGATGCTGTCCTACGCTTGATACGTGCTACAGACCACGTTCATTCAATAAATACGCAAATGCTGTTTCCATTGCGTTGGGCACAGATCTACACCAGCATGCACAAACTATTTAGAGAGCGCACTCAGCGAACTCAGGCGTAACAAGGAGTTGTATGATAGACGTGCCAGGAGCAGCTTCTTCGAACCGGCAGATTCGCGTTTACTGCGCAAACCCAGTCACCATGTGGGGCTTCAAGAAGTTTCGCAGTATGGAAACGTATTTCATTCATCGTTCAAAAGCTATCGCCAGTCAAGTTAGGATTAAGCATGTCTACACTGCCTCGCCACATATGAGTGCATATTGACAGTTTGTGCGCCTGCTTCGCCGCAAGGAGCATGCGACGGCGTAGTAACTGATGAAGCGCCCTGATGAACAGGCATTTCGGCACAGCGGAGTTCAACCCCCACGAGCAGCCACACCTTGGTAACAGCCTGCCATTCAATCTTACGGACGAAGACTCCGACGACGATGCAGAACTCTCAATCCGCGCCCTCGACAATGGGAGAAGCAAGACCTTTTCACTTGAACTTCGACAGAAGCAGAAAAGGGACTAACCACACTAACGCGCACTAAACACAGCTTAACGGCTTTCCCTTGCAGTTGTGTGCGAGCGTCAATCAGCCTCGCATTAATACGCTACGGCTGCACACGGGTAGCCATTCAACCAACGCAGGAGAATCTTCCGTTCCTAGAGGCAAACTAGCGCTTACAGGAGAAATGGGCCATCGCTTACACTGTGCAACACATCCTCTGCGATCAGTATCTTACTTAACTTCACACGAGCTGTAGAACCTTACCATACCCGACAAACACATACCATGATTAAACAGACACCACTAACGATCGCCAGTTCGACTAATGCGTTTTACTACACCGCTTCACCATGTTAGTTAGTCACCTGCAATGTGTTTACGAAAGTCATTCACCTACCTAAACGACACGCACGCGAGACCTACACTCGCTTCATCGAGGTCGTTCTCCCGAGCTATAATCGCAGTCGAAATAGGTAAACTTTCTAAATTTCTGTTTGGAACTGCGACAGAGGAAAGATTTTGAATATTGTGGAAGACACTGGTCGGCCATGCGAACTCCTCAATCACACATGTCACAGGGTTCTTGACGACAGTCTAACCGTCAATTATTTAACCCGATTTAAATGACACAGCTTAACACCAGAAATGTGAACAAGGTTATCAGTACTCACGGTTTGTGGCCTGGTTCGGTTGTACGAAATAGTCGGGATCTTTGCTGACTACCGCGAGTTATACCCTGCTAGAAATTCTAAGTACATCACAAGACTAGCTTTAACACTCATGGGTTTGGCCACTCGCCCCTTTTGAGCAAATCGAGGATGCACTTGGAGTATATTCTCTACATTTCATTCGACACCCTTCTTTAGCGCGATTACCCGTGGCATTGCGCCACCGCACGAGTTGTCACGCATCGCGATGTATTCGGTGGCTTCGGCTATGTCATTAGAACTCCCGTACGCGCCAGTACTGCATTACTTCGTAATTACGACACCATCCAGACCACATTGTGGTCCCAGGTTATCAGGCGATTGCCACTGTACTTGCATTAATATTCCGCTCAGAGGCGGTATCTTACCTTCCGACACGTTTGAGCTATTCACGGTCCCTGTCTATCTACCAGATCTAATACATCTATACCGCGAGCCCGCAAGACTATGTCACGAACAGAGTATGTCGACAAATCCAACGCGCGATTATAGGGTACTTGAAACCAGATACCCACACTCACACACAGCGTGCCTTGAGTGAACAGCCGACAAAGTTTGCCACTGAAACACACCGGTATTACCCACTATTGCCATCCATTCGCTGCGGGATTGCCCTTTCCGAAACTCACGCCACTTCATTAATAACATTGCAACGTACAGTGGCATTTACGATGTCTCAAGACAATGCACATTGATCTCTCGAATAGGAAATTGGCATATTGTAGACCATTTCCTTATCCGCTCCCACAAATGTGTGTCAGGAGGCCAGGCCGGCCTTGTCCAGATTGTTGACACTCATTATTGGGGCTACAGGGGCAACAACTCGTCACCTTAGAGTCAGTCCGATCTTGGGGGTTGGCAGCACATGAAGGCAGGCAGGGGTGGGGGTTGGCAGCAGTTGAGGGCTGGCAGTGGTGAGGGTTGGCAGCAGTTGAGGGCTGGCAGGGGTGGGGGTTGGCAGCACATGAAGGCAGGCAGGGGTGGGGGTTGGCAGCAGTTGAGGGCTGGCAGTGGTGAGGGTTGGCAGCAGTTGAAGGCAGGCAGGGGTGGGGGTTGGCAGCACATGAAGGCAGGCAGGGGTGGGGGTTGGCAGCACATGAAGGCAGGCAGGGGTGGGGGTTGGCAGCAGTTGATTTTATCGGGTTATTAGCGAGAGTTCTTAAGTGAGGCGGGCTATGTGATTGTTCTCCGTCCGTTTCCATTTTACTGCGATTGACTCCCGTAGTGATAAGCGGCACACCTGTTCTACGAAGTCTAAGCATCCCCATGCGGAAATCAATCAGTGCACCTGTTGTATATAAAAAGTCCGCGCCAAGCACACAGGAGCGTGGTAAATTTTTGACAATGAGCAGCTTAACACTAAACTTACGAGTTCCAATCCAAACAGGCAGCGTTGCCGCTCCCACAATGGAAAGATGATGCCCCGTTGCTGACAACAGGACTTTGTGGTGAGTGGGTAAAGAAGATTCTTCCCGCAGAGATTGAGGGAGGCTGAGCCAGTGTTTATAAGCTAGGATTGTTGCGTCAGCGCCAGAGTCAAGGAGTGCCGTCAAGGTCAAGCCTGCTATCCTCACAGTGCAGTGTGGCGCGCTGTGTGGTTGGGTATTAATAGACGAGAAAACATACGGAAAAGCAGGAGCGTGCGATTTGCGGCTTGCTACGCGAAATCTCCTTATTGACGCGCGCCGCTCCCGTTTCCCGCCGCGCGAGGGCAGCAGCGTGCCATGTGTCCAGTTTGGTTACAGTGAGTGCAGCGTGTCCACGTGTTGACCGCTGCTGGTCGCTGCGCATTGAACGGGAACGGCGGGCACTGCGCGGCCTGCTGTGTATATGGGTCAACGACCCGCTGAGCTGTACGCGTGTCTTGTGATGGGTGCGAAATGGGTGCGGTCTCAACCCGCTGCTGTGTTGCTATTGCTTGTGTATTGGCCGCGACCATGTCTCGCAACTCGTTAATATCCTGTCGAACGAGCTCGTAACTCGATGCCTGCTTAGCGGGATGTGCAGCGCGCGGTTCCTGTACGCGCTGGTCATGCGTGATTTCTGTATATTCCAACGCAGAACCATCGTCCGCTGTAGGGGGCGGTATCAAGGCACGAGTCCTCTGTACTTCGGCTAATTCTGCCTCTTCGCATGTTCGTGATACACAGAGTTCCACCGCGTGTTTTAACGAGGCAGGCTTAGCCCTTACTATTACTCTTTGTGACGATGTTTGTGCGAGCCCATCCCTAAAAATTTCGACTAGCCTCTCTTGAAACGCAGGCTGTGAGGTATGCGTGTGTGGATACGCACACCCTGCAACCTGCTGTAATCGACGAGCATAATCACGTATACTTTCGCCCCGCGTCTGGCAAAACGTTTTTAACATTGATTGTGCTCGCGGGACTTCAGATGGCGATTGAAATTCGCGCTTAATGAGGACAAGTAAATCTGCCCATGTTAACGCAGGTCTCGCTAGTAGCTGCTGTTGGCCGAATCGCGCGGCGTGTCCCGTCAGCGTTGAAAAGGCAGCAGATAGAAACTGTTTATCTGTTAGTTTAAGCTGCAGCTGTGCCCATTGAAGTGCCGCCTCCCACTGAGTGAATGATGTGTCAAGTGGCCCCGCTGCTCCCGAGAATTTTGGCAGTGTATCAACACCCAGCATATGTCATGCGTCATAACGTCATCCCACCGAACGAAGATCTCACGTGCCTGAGGGAGGAGGCGTAACCCTTCTCTCCACCAATACTCTGCCATTGGCCATTTCGTCTATCCACTCCACAAACTGACCACAGACAATAAATTCTACCTCTACTATCCTGTATGTCAGCATGATAGGGAGAAACATA